>NW_005355799.1:287312-337151 GCF_000412655.1 Myotis brandtii | reverse complement strand
CCCTCACCCAGGCTGGCCAGGCACCCCAGAGGGGACCCCCACACCAAAGGGGCTGTGGCCAGTATGCAAACAGCCATCAGCCCCTCGCCCAGGCTGTCCAGGCACTCCAGCAGGACACCCCTCCCTGAAGGGGGTGTTGCCAGGCTGAAAATGGCCCTTAGCCCCTCACCCAGGCTGGCCAGGCACTCCAACGGGGACCCCCACCCTGATCCGGGATACCCTTCAGGGCAAACCAACTGGCCCCCACCCATGCACCAGGCCTCTATCCTATATAATAAAAGGGTAATATGCAAATTGACCCTAACAGCAGAATATCTGGGAATGCCTGGTCACTATGACACACACTGACCACCAGGGGGCAGACGCTCAATGCATGAGCTGCCCCCTGGTGGTCAGTGCGCTCCCACAGGGGGAGGTCTGCTCAGCCACAAGCCAGGCTGACGGCTGCCAGTACAGCAATGGTGGTGGGAGCCTCTCCCACCTCCTCCGCAGTGCTAAGGATGTCTGACTGCAGCTTAGGCCTGTTCCCCGCTGGCAAGTGGACATCCCCTGAGGGCTCCTGGGCTGCCAAAGGGATGTCTGATTGCCAGCTTAGGCCCAATCCACCAGGGAACGGATCTAAGCCATCAGGTGGTCTTCCCCTGAGGAGTCCCAGACTGGGAGAGGGCACAGGCTGGGCTGAGGGACCCCCCTGAGTGCACAAATTTTTGTGCACCGGGCCTCTAGTTTGATAATAATGATAATGGTGATGATCAATGATATAGCTAAAATGCATTCTATAACATTCAGCTGACTACTGACTGTGACCCTTAAACAACAGAATATTTGAATGCTATTATGTTAGCAGTCTGATAAAGAGAAAGGAATTAAATAATGAATGATAAAATATTAACTTTAATATTTTAAGCTCTTTACTCTCCTTGAATACATTTTACCTAAGAAAAATGAGGTTTGATGAATAGCAAAACCTTTAATGATGCTCTTTTTGCAGACTGGATAATATTCCCACTTTATTTATTTTTAAAATTTAATTTTATTTTTTCTATCACCATTTATCCCCTTTCTGCCCTCTTCTAGCTCCACACCCCACCCCACAATCACCATGTCCATGAGTTCTCTCTCTGCTGTCCATGCACATGAGTTCTTTCTTTTCTTCCCCTTTCTTGCTCATAAACTCCCCTCCAACACTCTCACCCCCACCAGGCCTGTCTGCCTGCTCTCTATCTATGAGTCTATCTCTATTTTGCTTGCAAGTTCAGTTTGTTCATTAAATTCCAGATATGAGTGATATCATATGGTAATTATCTTTCTCTGGCTGGATTACTTCACTCAGCATAATGTTCTCCAGATCCATCCATGCTATCACAAAAAATAAAATTTTCTTCCTTTTTATGGCAGAGTACTTTTCCATTGTATAATTGCATCACAGCATTTTTTATCTGCTCATCTACTGATGGACACTGGAAACCATAAAAATTCTAGAAGAAAACATAGACAGTAAAATCTTGGACATTTTTTGTAGCAATTTTTTTTCTGATATATCTTCTCAGGCAAGGGAAACAAAAGAAAAAATAAACAAATGGGACTACATCAAATTAAAGAGGTTTTGAGCAAAGAAGGAAATCATGAACAAAATGAAAAGACAACCCACTGAATGGGAGAACATATTCACCAATGATACATCTGAAAATGGGTTAATATCCAAAATTTATAAAGAACTTATAAAACTCAACACCAAAAAACAAACAATCCAATTGAAAAATGGACAGAAGTCCTGGGTGGCCAATATGCACCCCTATGTTCGTTGCAGAATTATTTACTATAGCCAGGACCTGGAAGAGCCCAAGTGCCCATCATTAGATGAGTGGATAAAAAAACCTGTGGTGCATTCACACAACGGAATATTCCCACTTTAAATGCTATTAGTAGTCAACATTATTGGTGCTTCACTCAGAGCCCCTTTACAGGAGATATTCTTTTTAAGGCATAGAAAATATGTGTTCCTTGGTAAAGGCCATAAGAAATGGAGTAAGATACAAATACTTTTTTAAAAAAATATATTTTATTAATTTTTTTACAGAGAGGAAGGGAGAGAGATAGAGAGTTAGAAACATCCATGAGAGAGAAACATTGATCAGCTGCCTCCTGCACACCTCCTACTGGGGATGTGCCCGCAACCAATGTACATGCCCTTGACCGGAATTGAACCTGACCTTTCAGTCTGCAGGCCGACGCTCTATCCACTGAGCCAAACCGGTTACGGCAAGATACAAATACTTTAATTTGAAGTTTTATGTGTAGTGTTTCTAACAGTTATTAAGAAAATAGAGAGTATGAGTAATCAAAAAATTTTTTGCATATCCTACAAATTTCTTTGTGAATACAGATTTTATTAATATATCTAAATATATTTGAATGCTTATCTGTTGCCTTTTGTTCCTTCAATAATTTTTGTCCCAAAAATTACTACCTATCAAATAGCTTTGTTAAAAAAAAATCATTTAGGTAATGCCTTGCAGATTAGAAAAAAAATATAGTATTTCTTGATATTGAGCTTATCCGACTTCTACTTAATCTCTTCCCACTTAATCTATTCATTAACATTGTTTAAATATAATTCTTTCTTAGAATATTATCTTAAAGATATATTAGAATTGCTAAAATATTTGTCTGTATATTTGTGTGCAATCCTGAGTTCAAATGTAAGGATAAACACATCAAGTAGAAATTATTCTATAGAATAATAGAGTGAAATCACTAAGTCAAAGATTGTACTCTGTGCAATTCTGTTCCAATAAATTTGCCATCAATTTAGTCCTACAAACTATATGAGAATATGCATATACCATAAGCCACTAAACATTATCAATGTTTTACTCTTAATATTATCAATTATACTCTGCTATTAACATTGCAATAATATTTTGCTATTATTACTAGTTAATATTTGCCAGTATCTTTCTGTTTATCTCTTATTTTTAACTTTTCTTCAATACTTTTGTAAGAATAGTTCTTTAAAATAACAAGTAGTCTAGTTCTGCTTGTGAAATCCAGCTTTAGTAATAAATGAAACAAGTCATTTAACATTCAGATGCAATTTATTATATTCCAAAACTTTAATTCTGTTTCCTGTTTGATTCTGTTTTGTATACTAATTTTCTTTTTTTTAAATTTTCTTGATTTGCAATATATTAAGTACTTTGTCTTTTGTTCTATTTTCAACTCTACATGTTAACCCATTCTAGTAACTATTTTCCCATTTCTGAAATATTAACTATATCTGTGCCCTTATCATTATTATTGATACCCGAATGCCAAGCCAAAGTTCTTCCTGGGATCATGTCTCATGAAGTTCAATAAAATCAGGGACAAAAACAATTAATGGAACCAAAGTTTATTGGGAGAAGCCAGTCCTGGAAAAGGTGTAGCCAGGGTTCCAAGAGCAGGCCAGTGTTCAGAGCTTCCTTTCCATGTTGCAGTCGGGAGTAGTTCAGTATCTGAGCAAAAGTCTAATAGTCTGTGTGTGGAGGCCCACATGGCCATAACCCATGTGGACACAGGTATGTGCTCCCCCACCACAGAGCCCATTGTGTGCCAGGAAGAAGAGAGAGAGCGAGAGAAAGTGCACACATTTTAATTTAGGGGGTGGGTAGTCTTGCTAGTTCCTAATTGATCTTTTCAAAGAATTCTGCCTTAGCAATATCCTTTGGATTGGTTTTTATGTCTCACCGCCCTGTGGTTGGTTTTCTGCACACTGCCTGCCTTAGCAACATCCATACATATTAAAGTTCATGTCTCTCTCATGAGTGCCTTCCTTCCCTGCCCAGTTGGGGTGCCTTAGTAACTCTGCCCAGCTGGGTTCCTGATTCTACTTCCTCTCCTGTGGCTGCACCCCTGTCTACCTAGCTTCCTTCTGTCTCCTCATTATTATTATTAAAAAATAAAATACCTGATTAATTCTCCTGACCCCATCACCACTAATGTCCTCTCTATATTTTTTATGTCAATTAAGCAAAACCTTTAAAAGTGTTCTAACCCTCTAAACTTTCTATGAGTGCTCTCATTAGATTTTTGTCTCAAAAAACTAGATTCATGAGGCTTAATATTGTTGTTGTTTTTTTCCTAGCTGTTAGGTGATAAGCTTTTCCTTACAATGAGTCGACTCTATTCTAAGAATGCTGATAACCAATCCTTTTCTTTTTATATGAAACTATATGGCTTTTAAAAGCCCGTTGGTTTGTCCTATCCTCTACCATTAATCTCTTCCTATATTGAAATTTCATAGTTTGCTCATTTGATTTCAGTGTGGAGTATTTTCCTCAGATGCCATATGTGCCTGAATTACTCTCTCAACTGCTATATATAAACCACCATCGTTCCTTAGTGCTAGTAAGAATGTTAGAAAGTTTGGGCATATTTAGGATGCTAGTGTCATTGTACATTTTTAACTGTAGTAGCTCTGACTAGGCTGCTTTCCCTGTAGTGTGTTTTGAATGAAAAGTCAGATGCCAAGTATTCCCTTAACAAGATGTGTTTTTTAGATCATAAATCACTAAGCTTTTCTGGTGTAATTTATTTTTTAAATTGTCTTTTTTTTAATCTGTCTAAACCTTAGTGAAACATTTCAATCTACAAACATCTATAGATGTTGCTATAATTTTTATTACTCTATGTTTTGTATCTCCTGTTTATTTTCTTTTTGAAACTTGTGTTATCATTAAGTAAGCTCCCCAAATCCCTTTATCTTTTCCTTAAAATATATATTTAACATATTTTTATTGATTTCAGAGAGGAAGGGAGAGGGAAAGAGAAAAAGAAACATCAATGGGGAGAGAGAATCATTGATAGGTTGCCTCCTGCACACCCTACACTGGGAATCAAGCCTTCAACCCCGGCATGTGACTTGACCAGGAATTGAAGTATAACCCCCTGTTTCATAGGTTGACACTCGACTACCGAGTCATGCCGACTGGGCTCCTTTTCTTTCTTGAAATTTTCTTTCCTTTGTTTATATTCATTGTGTCTTTTTTAGATCCTGCTTTACTTATTCGTGCATGACCATTATTTTTTCTTTTGATATTCCAGGCTAATAATTTAGTACTCAATAGTCATTACCATCTCATGGTTCATTAGTTGGAATCAATAATTCAAAATTCATTTTTCTAGGAAATATTCTTTATAATTGACTCTTAATGTTATTATAAGTTGGACTCTGATCTTCCTATTACAAGTCTCTTACTTTACTAGGAGTTGACAGTTTTAAGTTTTGCCAGGTCTTTCTTAGTCTCATTGTGGATTTCCTTATTTTTTTCATTTGTTCATTCAAAGCTCTATTTATTTCAGTGACCAGGTCATGCCTTCAGAATCCTTTCATTTAAACAGACCCACAAGTGATCATGGAGTCTGTGTTGGAGCCCAGACATCTCATAGAATTAAGTTCTAGGAACTGAGGAGCTCTTGTCTTTGTTCCTGGTCTTTCTGCTGCTAATTCTCTATAGTTGCCCAGTTCAGCAAAGATTAGTGTTACCCTTCCAATGTCATGGTAGAGCTTTAGAATTTAAGAAAAACTTTGGAAAACTCTAGTCATGAGTAAAGGAAGTTTAGTGGACATAGGAAAGGAAGGCATTTACTTAAATAAAAGTTTATATCTGTAATATAACACAATAGTTATCTATCTACCCATACATCCTGATAGAGGTTTACCTGAATATCAACATGCAGACAAAAGGCATAAGTTTTTATAGTCCTGACTAAACTAAAGTAATATACATTACTTCCAACTACCTTACAGCCAAAATTTGGGTATATAACTGAACAAAACTGCAATAAATACTGGAAAATATAGTCTAGCTATGATGAGCCTAGGAGGAATGGAAAATTAGTTTCAGGAACAGAATGTTAAATTCTGTTCCACATATTTTATTCAATTAATTGTAGATATTTCTCTTGACAATAAAAGCAAAATCTCTTTCAGCCAACCTGCAAAAAATGCCTTTTTTAAAAATTTTATTTTATTTTAAAAATCTTTCTTGTTGAAAATATTACATATATCCCTTTTCCCCCCATTAGCCTCTCCCATCTTGCCTCTACCCCGCCTCCCCAGACCTTCCCCACCCTATTGTCTGTATCCATGGGTTTTGCATATATGCACACAAGTTCATTGGTTGATCTATTCCCACCCACCCATCCTCCCCTTCCCTTTGAGGTTTGACAGTGTGTCCCATGCTTCTATGTCTCTGGATCTATTTTTGTTAATAAGTTTATGTTGTTCATTAGATTCCACATATGAGTGAAATCACATGATACTTATCTTTCTCTGACTGGCTTGTTTCACTTAGCATAATGCTCTCCAGATCCATCCATGCTGTTGCAAATGGTAAAAGTTCTTTCTTTTTTACAGCAGCATAGTATTCCATTGTGTATATGTACCATGTTTTTTTAAGCCATTCATTTGCTGATGGGCACTTAGGCTGTTTCCAAATCTTAGCTATTGTAAATTGCACAGCTATGAACATAAGGGTGCGTTTATTTCTGATTGGTGTTTCTGATTTTTCTTGGGATATAGTCCAAGAAGTGGGATCATTTGGTCCAATGGGAGTTCCATTTTTAATTTTTGGGGGGAAATTCCATACTGTTTTCCACAGTGGCTGCACTAGTCTGCATTCCCACTAGCAGTGCATGAGGGTTCCTTTTTCTCACATCCTTGCAACAGTTGTCCTTTGTTGTTTTGTTGATGATAGGTATTCTGACAGGCGTGACATGGTACCTCATTGTCATTTTTATTTGCATCTCTCAGGTAATTAGTGACTTTGAGAGCATTTACACTAATAAAAGAGAAACATGGTAATTAGCGTACGACCGCTACCCTACCCATTGGCTAATCAGCATATCCTTATGCAAATTAACTGCCAGCCAAGATGGCGGCCGGCAGCCATGCACTGAAGCGAACAGGGAGGCTTGCTTGCTCCAGTGATGGCGGACTCCAACGTTCCCGCCTGACTTGCCGGCCTCTCAGCTGCAACTCTAAGCAACTATGTTGCAAATATAGAAGCTAAACAAAACCCTAGAAACCGGCTTTCAGTCAGCTGGGCTTCAGCCAGCCGGACCGCAACATTGTATCAAATACAGAAGGTAAAGGCCAGAAACCAGCTTTCAGCAACCGAGGCCTCAGAGCTAAATCTGGCCCAGAATAAAAAAAGAAAAAAGAAAAAAAGGAGCAGTTGGGAGCTTCAGTCACCCGCCAGCCTGAAAACAGCCCTCAGCCCCTCACCCAGACTGGCCAGGCACCCCAGTGGGGACCCCCACCCTGATCCAGGACACCCTTCAGGGCAAACCAGCCAGCCCCCACCCGTGCACCAGGCCTCTATCCTATATAGTAAAAGGGTAATATGACTCCCGGCACCGGGATCAGCAGAGCAGCGAGGCTCCCGGCACCAGGATCAGCATGACAGGGGGCAGCGCCCCAACCCCCTGATCAGCCCTGCTCTGTGCGTGACAGGGGGTGGCGCCGCAACCTCCCCATCGACCCTGCCTTGAGTGTGACAGGGGGCGGGGCCCCAACCCCCCAATCGGCCCTACCCTGAGCGTGACTGAGGGTGGCATCGCAACCTCCCAATCCGCCCTGCTCTGTGCATGACAGGGGGCGGCGCCCAAACTCCCCAATCGGCCCTGCTCTGAGCCTGACCAGGGGCTGCACCTAGGGATTGGGCGTGCCCTCTGCCACCCGGGAGCAGGCCTAAGCCAGCAGGTCGTTATCTCCCGAGGGGTCCCAGACTGCGAGAGGGCACAGGCCAGGCTGGGGGACCCCCCTCCTCCCCCGAGGGGACAAATTTTTGTGCACCGGGCCTCTAGTCTATAATAATAAAAGGGTAATATGTTAATTAGACCAGACTTCTTCCAGATGTCATACCGAACATCTTTCGTGACAGGCAGCCTGGGGGAAGCCAGTTGGGGTCCCAGGTGCCTGCGGGTGGCACAGGCGAAGCCAACTGGGGTCCTGGATGCCTGCCAGTGGCAGGAGGAGGGAAGTCCAGGTCCAGATGCTGGAGGGAAGCCGGTGCTGTCAGCTGGATGAAGGAAGGCCTACTCTTTCACAAATTTTCGTGCATCAGGCCTCTAGTTTTTTCATATGTCTCTTGGTCTTCTGTATGTCCAGTTTTGAGAAGTGTCTATTTCAGTCCTTTGTCCATTGTTTAATTGGATTGTTTATCTTCCTTTTATTAAATTGTATGTGTTCCCTATAAATTTTGGAGATTAACTCCTTATCGGATGTATCATTGGCAAATATGTTCTTCCATGCAGTGGGCTCTATTGTTATTTTGTTGATGGTTTATTTTGCTGTACAGAAGTATTTTTGGGGGTTTTTTTGGTTGCTTTTTTTATTTTTTTATTTAGTCCCATTTGTTTATTTTCTCCTTAGTTTCCATTATCCTAGGAGATGTATTGGTAAACATATTGGTAGGAGAGATTGACTTTCTTGATTAATAATGTTTTTCATTAAACCTACAAAACATCCAACACCATCCTTAATGTATCTAACAGGAGATTTTCTTGATATTTGCTCACAATTGCCTCAATTAGTTAAATTGAATGAGTACTATATGTTAGCTGAGTCTCTTTCTAAATGTCTTGTGTCAGTTGTACTTTTATGTTGTATTAATATAAGTGAATACTATATAATTCAATGCATCCACATAAATGTATTGATTTTTACTTCATGTTTTAAAATTTTATTACATTTTCTTATTGAATTGCTCTTTTTATTATGTATAAGACTTTTTTATATTTATGTCTTATATTTTCTAATATTAATATTGCAATAGCAGCCCTTTTTGTTTGATATTTGTTTGTTATACACTTTACATTTATTTTTTATTTTTACTTTTCTTTTGTATGTATATGTATGGGTGTGTTTGCTTGTTATTTAAGTGCTTTTCTTAAAGAACCAATGTATTTTTTTCTTGTTTTTCTAAGTAACTGAAATGAACAATGACAAATATGAACAGCTTTGAAAGCATCAATTGTTGAAAGTGCATGGTTTAATTCTTATTAAGCATCAACACTGATGTCTGCCTTTTACAGCTTTTTCTAGCAACATTGAACAGTTTTCACATTTAGTAAGCCATTCTCAGTTGGTCTCGAATGTCATCACTTAACTTTTTGGTAAGTTGAAATAGGTGTCATATTTCTTCTCACTTAGTCATATACTTTATAAATTCTTGCCATGTCATAGGTTTTCATATTTAATATCTGGTCTTACAAGAGTTTCAACAAGGAATTAAGATGGGAATACATTTTAGGAATAGAGCATGGCATATAAAATATATAGTGACTGAGAGGAGAGAAGATAGATCTATTTAAGAGTATATCATGATCATGAAATTAAAATAGGCAGTTATTATTTTTTGTCTGTGTTTGGTGTAATCCTGACACATATCAGTAACATGACCATGGAAAAGTTTTATCCACATGGCATTTCAATTTTCCAATCATGCAATGGGAATAATGATAGTACTACTTTTGACAGATATAGGTGTTTATGTATACACTTACATCCATACTTCAAGACCTAGGTTTTAGCCCTAGCCAGTTTGGCTCAGTGGATAGAGTGCCAGCCCACAGACTGAAGAATTCAGGGTTCGAATCCACTCAAGGGCTTTTTACCTTGGTTGCAGGCTCCATCCCCAGCGGTGGTGGGGTGCACGTGGGAGGCAACTAACCGATGTTTCTCTCTCTCTGTATTTCCCCTCTCTTCTACTCTCTTTGAAAAATCAATGGAAAAATATGCTCAGGTGAAGATTAACAACAACAACAACAAAGACTTTGGTTTTAGAGTTTAATTGCTAATATGTTATATTTTGAATTCTCATTATTCATCAGAGATGAAAAAATTAATGAAAAATTAAAATACTGTTATTTATACTAGAGACCTGGCACATGAAATTTGTGCACTCGGGGGGGGGGGGTCCCTCAGTCCATCCTGTGCCCTCTTGCAGTTCATGAAGCCTTAGAGGATGTCCGACTGACGGCTTAGGCCCGCTCCCCTTGGGGAGCCAGCCTAAGCCATCAGTGGAACATCTTTAGTGCTGCTGCGGAGGTGGGAGAAGCTCCCACCACCGCCACTGTGCTCCCCAGCTGTGAGCCCAGCTTCTGGTTGAGTGGAGCTCCCGCTGTGGGAGCATACTGACCACCAGGGGGCATCTCCTGCTTTAAGCATCTTCCCCCTGGTGGTCAGTGCACATCATAGAGAACAGTCATTTCACCATTCAGTCAATTTGCATATTAGCCTTTTATTATATAGACTGACAGTATATTTTACTCCTAAGATTATACAAACATTGACATCAGACTTAAAATACAATAAGTTGACAGTGTAATTAAAATTTACATTAAATTCAAAATTGATATTGAGTAAGAGTCCCATTTAAGTTTTTCCTCTTTAAACTATAAAATTTCTTCACAAAATGTTATAAAATTTGCTCCAAAACAAATTTTCAGCATACAACTTTTCTTTTCACACTTTCATTTTATTTCTTGCTCACTTAGTACAAAAAGTGTATTCAAAATTACTTAATAGAATTAAGAAGATGCATGACAAAAACAAATGCCCATTTTATTTAAGGTGGTTGACTCCTTGTAGATTTTGTTTTCCGTTTGAACTAGTAAAGTATAACAATGTGGTACTGAAGGGGTTATAATTTTTTAAAAAGCATATTAAAATCAAAAGGTTGCCAGGCCAGCATTGCACAGTGGTTGGGCATTGATCCATGAACCAGGAGTTCATAGTTCGATTCTTGGTCAGGGCAAATGCATGGCTTGTGGGTTCAATCCCCAGTGGGGGTCATGCAGGAGGAAGCCGATCAATTCTCTCTCATCATGGATGTTTCTATCTATCTCTCCCTCTCATTTCCTCTTGACATCAATTAAAATATATATTTAAAAAATGATTAAAATGCTATATAATAAAGAGGTAATATGCAAATTTACCCTCAAGCCCTCACTAGATGGCTGCCTATGACCAGGTTGGCAGGGGGGTTAGTGAGGGACAACCAAATGACTGAACAAGCAGGCTGCATGGGGTGACCAGGCCGGCAGAGGGGTTAGTGAGGGACAACCAAACAACTGAACAGCAGTCTGCATGAGGCAACCAGGCTTGCGGGTGGGGAGGGGGGAGTTGGGGGCAACCAGGCTGGCAGGGGGGGCAGTTGGGGCTGACCAGGCAGTCAGGCAGGTGAGTGATTAGGAGCCAGTGGTCCAGGATTGTGAGAGGGCTGTCTGATGACCGGTTTAGGCCCATTCATCGGGATCGGGACTAAACTGGCCATTGGACATCCCCCAAGAGGTCCCGGATTGGAGAAGGTGCAGGCTGGGCTGAGGGACACCCCCATGCATGAATTTTGTGTACTGGGCCTCTAGTTGTAAAATAGATAAAATTGAAAGCTAATTTAATGTTAACATAAATAAAATTGAATATAATGAAAATTAAATAATTAAATGTGCTTAATATAAATTTAAATTTTAATCATTGATCATAGACCCTGACACAAAGTAGCTAATCAATAAATATTTTTATAATTAATGAGTTTTCACTCCTTATTGGACATGGGCACTTTATTATATTTCTCTTTCAGTACAACAATGGTAAACAACTAATTTCAATTTCCCAATGTTGCCATGTATCAGACATAGTTAGATCTTTAAATAGACTATTTTGAATTATGCTTATCTTCAGCATGTTTGTACAGTTTGACTAATTTTATTTGATTGACTTTATATTCATTATTATTCATTATTACAAAACTGCATCTTATCAACTCGTTGATTAAATATCTTCTCTAAGCCTCTCATGTGCCCACCTCTAATAGGCCCTTATTGTCATAGATAAATGTCTATATTCACCCAATTGACTATGAGCTTTTGAGGAAAGTTGTCCTGAATATTTAATTCATGAGTTTTGCCCATTCTCTAATAGCTACTCAATAAATATTTCTTTCTTATTTAAAAAAAAATCCTTACATGAGTATATGTTTGTGTGGGGTTTGTTTGTGTGTTTATTATTATTATTATTGACTTTAGAGAGAGGATAAGGAAGAGAGAAACATTCAGGTGAGAGATAAACATCAATAGATTGCCTATCGTTTATGCCTCAATTAGGGATCAAACCTGCAACATTTTGGTGTAGGGGACAGCACTCTAACCAAGTAAGCTATTCAGCCAGGGTTCAATAAATATTTCTTTCTTTTTTAATGGAGAGAGAGAGAGAGAGAGAGAGAGAGAGAGATTGATGTGGGAGAAAAACATTGATTAGTTGCCTTATACATGCACTCTACATGCACTCTAACCGGTATCTTACCCATAACCTGGGTATGTGTCCTGACTGGAATAAAACCCACAACATTTTGGTGCACAGGACAACACCCAAACAACTAAGCCACACATCCAGGGCTCAATAAATATTTCTTAAATGAATAATATATGTGCTGTCACAATTTAATGGGTTTTATCCTGTTCTCTTTCTATAGAATATTCTTTACATCAAGCCCTGGTGAACCTTCACACATCCTCAATAGTTTGGCACAAATGCCCCTTTCCCTGTTAAATGTCATTTTAGACATCATTTGTGCCACACTTATTAAGAACTATTTGAGATTTCCCACAGGTTATGCACTCAGCATGCTTAGTTTATATTGTCATATATACTTGCATTATAGCTTGACTGTAAGCTTGACTAGGGATTGGAACTTGGCTCTGTTTGTCTTCATATCCTCAATACTTAACAGACTACCTAGTATATGGTTTCACAATATGCAAATTAAAAGTACTCATCCTTTCTCTTACAGGACATAATACTATGCATTTTAGGAAAGTAGCTCATTCTGTTAGATATTATAGGGATTTAGACATGGTAATGATGAAACAAAAATAACAGACTATGTTGTTGTAAGAGAGAAAATATCTTTAATCTTATTTGTAGATAATTTTAATGTGACTCTAGATCATATCCCTAGCTGATAGAGTAAAGAAATTTACTCTGAATTACTTCATTTTAATTTTCAGTATGAATACAGACTATGAGAATTATATCTCATGATTTTAATGTTCTGGTGGTCTTTTCTATTGGAAAGGGAGATTTCCTTTTATACACAATCATATTAACTCTGAAATTAAGCTTTCTTTTACTAGTTGTAAAATTCTCAGAACTTATCAAATGTTAGATAAACTAAACATCATATTTTTAAAACATGAAATAATGAGGAACCATTGAAAAGTTTTAAAGAGTAGCTACCATCTTGAATTATTTTGGTTATTAAATATTCCACTTTTTTTTACAATCGTTCATCAGGATGGTATTCACATACAAAAGAAAATAAAAAGGACATACATAGGGCCAATAGACATGAAAGATGCTCAATGTCACTAATCATCAGAGAAATGCAAATTAATGAGATATCACCTCATACCTGTTAGCATGGCTATCCTATATAATAAAAGCCTAATATGCTAAGTGTCTGGTCATCCAATCAAAGCATAATATACTAATGATATGCTAAGGTCACTCAACTGCATTCTATGACATGCACTGACCACCAAGGGGCAGACAGTCAACCTGTCAACCAGTCGCTATGACGTGCACTGACCACCAGGGGGCAGACGCTCCAACTGGTAGGTGAGCTTGCTGCTGGGGTCTGGCTGACCAGACTGAGCAAGATGGGCTGGACATGCCCTGGAACCCTCCCATGGTTCCTCCTCAGCTGGCCAACCTCCCGCGTCCCTCCCCAGTCCTGATCGACCACCAGTGGGGTACCTCGGCCTGGCCTGCACCCTCTCGCAATCCGGGACCTCTTGAAGGATGTTGGAGAGCTGGTTTCAGCCCGATCCCACAGGCCAGGCCAAGGGACCTCACTGGTGCACAAATTTGTGCACCAGGCCTCTATTCATCAATAAATCAATAAACAAGTGTTGGCAAGGATGTAGAGAAAAGGGAACCCTTGTGTACAGTTAGTGTGAATGCAGATTGGTGTAGCCACTGTGAAAAGCAGTATGGAGTTACCTCAAAAAATTAAAAATGGAACTGCCTTATGACCCAGTGATCCCACTTCTGGGAATTTATCTGAGGAAACCCCAAACACAAATTTCAAAGAATATATGTACCCCTATCTTTATTGAGGCATTATTTATAATAGCCAAGATTTGGGAGCAGCCTACTGTCCATCAGTGGATGAGTGGATAAAAACTGTGGTACATTGACACAATGGAATATTGCTCTGCCATAAAAGGGAAGATAATGTTGCCCTTTTTGAAAGTATGGGTGGACCTGGAAAGCACTATACTAAGAGAAATAAGCGAATCAGAGAAAGACCAGTATCATATGATTTCACTCATATGCAGAATCTAATGAGGAAACTGAACTACCAAGCAAAATAGAGACAGATTCATGGATAGAGAACAGGCAGACAGCTCTGGTGGGTGGGTTTTTTGGGGGATGAAGGGATTGAGCAAAAAAGAAAAAGAGAGAGATCAAGAACTCATGGACAGGGGGAAAACTGTTGTGATTGTGGAGGAGGTGTGGTGAGGGGAGATGGAAGAAGGCATGAAGGGGATAAAAGGTGATGGAAAAATAAAATTTAATTTATTTTTTTTTAAAAAGAGGAGAAAATGCAAATCATTTTGTGGCTTCTGAAATCCTCTGTGGTACTTATTCCAAAGAACATTATTTAAAAGTGTTAGTACAATAAGGCAGTAAGGTGAGTTGGCCTTTTACCTGACAGCATTTCTGTCCAAGTAGAAAGAAGAAAATCTACACTTAGAGAATAATTTCAGAGTCAACTTTTCTACAGCTACTCACTAGAGGATAAGTTAAGAAATAAACTAAACACAAACACATCTCTGCAGATTATTGCTTGGGTTGGCTCAATTCTTCACTGAAATGTATAACTGTATTTGCTTTACTTTTATTTTTATGGGACGGCATCTTTAAATAAGTTATGCTTTAATGGGGCTACTTTAGAGACTGAGAAGAAAGTAAAACTACAGAATATATTTGCCTCCAAATCTAGGTTATTTTAGGAAAAGTTTAACTATCAGAGCAGTTACTTTTTCTGATATAATCTACTGTTGGCATAGTTCCATTGTTGAGTCAGCTAACACAAGTATAAATCAGTAGCTCTAGTGTAGATATTTAGTAACAAAATATAAAACATCACATAAAGCAAGCATATACTATTAAAAACATCTTATTTATTTTTATAATCCTGCAGTTTTTTATGTCCCTGGAATTTTTTTTTGCACAAAAATCAGTAACTTTATGCTATCCTTGGATAAGATAAACTCATTCCAATACTGTGTCATAATTGTTATACCTAAACATTACTTAATAAATGGAGCAGCTTTCAAAAATTATAATTCTCATGGGTAATTGTGTTTTCAAAAATATTATTTTTCTCTGCAATTATGTCTACCACCAGTCTAATATACTGGGTCATGATCTAATTTGCCATTTCTTTGGAGGTAATGATTCTTAGAAAATGTTATTTATTATAACTTTCTAAATATAACAAAAATCTAAATAACACATAGTTTTATTTTTATTTTTTTTAAATATATTTTATTGATTTTTTACAGAGAGGAAGGGAGAGGGATAGAGAGTTAGAAACTTTGATGAGAGAGAAACATCGATCAGCTGCCTCCTGCACACTCCCCACTGGGGATGTGCCCACAACCAAGGTACATGCCCTTGACAGGAATCAAACCTGGGACCCTTGACTCCGCAGGCTGATGCTCTATCCACTGAGCCAAACCGGTTAGGGCACATAGTTTTAAATATACATGGTATAGGTAGGACTATAAATAGGGAATGCTCCAATTCCATACCCTTGCAATGAAAATAAATAAAAAACAACAAAAAGTGCATTGAATGATGTAGTTGGAAATTTTTGATTCAGCAAAAGTTATTTGTTTTCTGCACTAAAATAATTATATAAAATATAATAAAGTGCTGTGTATTTATGATGTTATAATTTTTACCCCATAAATAATTCTATATCTTATTTTCTCCCATATTACTAAAACTCTAAATTATTTTAGTGGTCTATTTATTACAACTATTGTAATTTTAAAGGAGTTACTTAAAAATCAATGAGTTGTATAAACAATCCAATTAAAAAATGGGCAAAGGACCTCAATAGACACTTCTCTAAAATGGACATACAGAAGGCCAAAAGGCATATGAAAAAGTGCTCAGAGTCGCTGATCATCTGAGAGATGCAAATCAAAATGACACTGAGGTACCACCTCACACCTGTCAGAATGGCTATCATCAACAAATCAACAAACGAAAACTGTTGGCGAGGATGTGGAGAAAAAGGAACTCTCCTGCACTGCTGGTGGGAATGCAG
Source organism: Myotis brandtii (assembly GCF_000412655.1). Taxonomy (NCBI): domain Eukaryota; kingdom Metazoa; phylum Chordata; class Mammalia; order Chiroptera; family Vespertilionidae; genus Myotis; species Myotis brandtii. Next base: position 320,757 of record NW_005355799.1, on the reverse strand, counting down.
TCTGGTGCAGCCACTGAGTTTCCTCAAAATATTAAAAATGGAACTACCATTTGACCCAGTGATCCCACTTCTAGGAATATATCCCAAGAACTCAGAACACCCATCAGAAATAATATATGCACCCCTATGTTCATAGCAGCACAATTTATCATAGCTAAGATTTGGAGACAGCCTAAGTGCCCATTAGCAGATGAATGGATTAAAAAACTGTGGAATACTATGCTGCTGTAAAAAAGAACTCTTACCATTTGCAACAGCATGAATGGACCTAGAGAGCATTAAGCTAAGTGAAATAAGCCAGTTGAAGAAAGATAAATATCACATGATCTCACTCATATGTGGACTCTAATAAACAACATAAACTGATGAACAAAAATAGAGCCAGAAACATAGAACCATTGAACAGACTGTCAAACCTCAGAGGGAAGGCAGCAGGGGAAGAGATCAACCAATGAACTCATATGCATATATGCATAACTCATAGACACAGACAGTGGGTGGTGAAGGCTTGAGAGGAGGGGAGTGGGAGAGGGCAATGGGGGAAAAAAAGGACATATGTAATACTTTCAACAATAAATATTTATTTTTAAAAAATCAATGAGTTGGCTATCTTTTTTAATCGATTAAAGTCATAAAATAATTTGTATATAGATTTGTAATTTATTTTGACAAATTCTACATAATTCTATCAACAAGTGGGTGTAATGACATCTGTCCCATAGAAATAACTGCCATTTATCAGTTAACTATGGGAAAGATAAGTTTACTATATGTACAATATTATCTAGAGGCTTATTTATTATGTCATATATAAAAATATTTTCTGAAATGATAGTAAACTGAATTAAAAGAAGAAACCACTCTATATCAAAGGAAAAAATACATAAAGACAGAGGGAGAGATAAAGAGAGGGAAGAAAGGAGGAAGAAAGGAAGAAAAAGAAAACATGATATTGTCCATCCTAATCCATGGTCCCTTAATTATTACTTCAATCATATCAACCACTAATTCAAATAATGGCAATGTTTCTGAAATTCAGGGCTTTATAATTCATAATCAATTAAACTATCAAGCTTATTTCTAATTTTAGTTAGTTTACTTATTTTGTTCTTTTTTAACCAATTCTAGTAATTTACTCTACCGCTTTTCTTTACATGAATGTATATTCTCTATCTGAATCTTTCTCAAAAGGATACTGATTTTATAAAGTATGATACATCTATAAATTAACTACAGTGATTAATCTCTTCCCATCCTCCACACCCCCTTTTCTCTGAGATTTGTCAGTCTGTTCAACCAAAGAACTTATATTCATAACCCATGGACACAGATAACAGTGCTGTGAATGCCTAGGGTGGAGCGGTAGATGGGTGGAGAGGAGCAATGGGAAGAGGGGGAAAGGGAAGCAACTGAAATATTCTCAACAATAAAGATAAATTTAAAAAATGAGCCCTGACCAGTTTGGCTCAGTGGATAGAGCGTTGGCCTACTGAAGGGTCCCGGGTTTGATTCCGGTCGAGGTCATGTACATTGTTTGAGGGCACATCCCCAGTGGGGGGTGTGCAGGAGGCAGCTGATCGATGTTTCTCTCTCATCAAAGTTTCTAACTCTCTATCCCTCTCCCTTTCTCTCTGTAAAAAAACAATAAGATATAAAAAAATGAACTGCAGTGAAATGAGTTAGAGATACACATGGTTATTTAAAAGTTCTATCTAATATAACTTCTTAATTGAAAAAAATTGCAGAACAATGGGGTATTATTTTATATAAAGAGATTGTAAATTCAAACAATATAAAAAGGTATAAAAGTTGAATATTTAGGAAAGATACACAAAGACTATAATAATATATATGTACATGTTTGTACATCCTTGTGGTTTGCTTTTATTCATTTTTATGTATTATATTATCTATAATAACATTTCAATGATTAAAAAGCCTTTCATCTGATGCATGTGATAATTGATTCTTCATCTTTTTACAAGTATTATGTATATCACTGAGAATGCCATAAAGCATAATTAAAAAGGAAAAGGCTACATATCTTTAAAAGCTCTTTTCCTATACTATTTTACCAATGAAAACTCCCACCATGGAGTTTTTAATGGATGACTGATGAGTGTATTCCAAAACACCCAGCACTCAGACATACAAAAGTGATGAAATATTGACATTTGCAACAGTATGGATGGATCTTGGGAGTATCATATTAAGTGAAATAAGTAAGATGGAAAAGGTCAAGATTTCACTCATATGTGAGATATAAAATAGCAAGCAACAATCAAAACAAATATAACCATAAACAGAAACAACAGAATGGTGGTTACCAGAGAGAAAGAAAGGTGGAGGGAGGATGAAGAAGGTGGTGGAAGGAGACTAGACGCTGGGTGATGATCACACAATGTGACATACGGATGGTGCATTACAGAATTGTACACCTGCAATGTATACGATGTTAACTAATATTACACCAATAAATTTAAATAAATACATACTCCCACCACATGTGTGAAAAATTCCCTTCTTCCAAGCATTGGGAAAACTATTTTACTTTTAACTGTTTGATATTTTTTTAAATTATTTGATAATTTGATGGAGAAAGTTAGTTTGTAAAAAACTGAAACTTAATCATGTGTTTGAATAGTTTCTCATTAAAAATAAACCACATATATTAATTCCACGTTATTTTATTATATTATTATATCACATTATATATAGTTTTTTAATTTTTAATCATTTTAATTCAAATTACAATATTATATCAGTGTCCATCTAATGTTATAATATGTCAGACATGCTTTTCTAATTCTGAATGACCTCTTTTTGGCTCAAAGAACTATGTTTAAGAAGGATATGTGGGCAATAAAGTTTCATTTATTTTTTGTTTTTCAGCCTGGCACCTTAGAGAGATCCTCTCTCTCTCTCTCTCTCTCTCTCTCTCTCTCTCTCTCTTTCACAAATAAGCAAGAACATGGCAGCAAGAAAAAAATTCTTAAATCACAGTGTTAAGGGAATTTTAATTGACAAAAATAAACAGGAGGATCTAAAAGTGCAGTATTATTTTACAACTATGCCTAAATTATATACCTGAGGACGCATTGAATTACTGACCAAAGAAACCAAACAACCAACCAGAGAACCATCAAATGTGGTCTGTTGAGAAAAGACAGATGGTGCATCGACCCAAGCCCCTTGTTCTAACATTACACTGAATTCCCAGAGTTTGTGCTTCTGGGCTAGATTCAAAAGGTCGTTGAATATTGGAAAGCCTATTTGTATCACTTTTTCTCTATGTCTCAACTAATATAAATCCAAATTTTGTCTCTAAGGAAAGAAAATCAAACGAATACAATGCTTTAGGATTTGGAGATTAAAAACTTACTGATAGCTTTGATTTTCAGAACACAAAATTATTTTCCACTCTTTTTAGTTTCTCATTTTGCCAGTATTTAAATCCTCTCAATTATCTCCAACTCCAAATCTTTCATTAGACTACCTCCTGCCAAAGTACTTGAAATTGCTATTGAGCTAAATATGAGCGCACATTATGTGCACTGGACAGATTTTTCAGCACATGACCTGAGGATCTTGAGAGTCTTTAAAAGAAATTAAGATGTAAGCATAAAATAGAATTACAATGTAAGAATGACTTTTCTTGTTTCATGACACAAAGCATTCAAATATATTATTTTCTAAACTTGTCACTAATAATCCAAGCTATTAATGGAGCAAGGTAAGAAACTGTCAGGAGGAAGGTGTATTTTATTGAGCTTATCATTTTATATAGTTTTTCTAAAGACTGTTGTTGGGCGAAGGGCTAACATAAGAATACTAGTGGCCCGGTGCACAAAATTCATGCACATAAAAAGGGGATTAATTAGAGGAAATATTTTAATATTGCTATTTGCCCTTTCTCTATAATAGAAGTGTCAGAGATGAAAGAAAATTAGTAAAATGTATATGAAAATCTTCCTCCTGTCAGAGTCTGAGGCTGTGCCCACCGCCCAGTAGGGCTTGAAAGGGGACCTCAGGCCACACCCCCCACCTTGGCACCAGGATGGGGGACCTCAGGCCACATCCCCTGCATAGCGGGGCTTGACGGGGAACCTGAGGCTGCTACCCCACCAGGCGGGGCTTGACGGGAAATCTCAGGCCATGCCCCCTGCCTGGCAGGGCTTGAAGGGGAACCTAAGGCTGCTCCTTCCGCCCCTGGCTGGGGAACCTCAGGCCACGCCCCCCACCCCAGAGTCAAGTCCCCGCCCACCCACAGTGCCTCAAAATCATGTGAGACCCAGACTTGTCAAGCCCCACCAAGCCGGGGGCGCAGCCTCATGTCCTCTGGCCTAGCGCCAGGCTGGGGGAGCAGCCTCAGGTCCCCCATAAAGCCCCACAGGGAGGGGGGTGCAGATCCAGGTCCCCCAGTGCAACCTCAGGTCCCCGGGGTGGCAGCATGGCTTGAAGTACCCAGGCCTGGCACCGGGGTGGGGGGCATGCCTTGAGGTCCCCCATCAAGCCCTACCAGGTGGAGGATGCAGCCTGAGATCCCCCATCAAGCTCTGCCTGGTGGAGGTGCATCCTCAGGTCCCCTGGAGCTGGGGTTGGGGGCACGGCCTGAGGTTCACCAGGTAGGGGCAGAAGGAGCAGCCTTAGGTCCCCCTTCAAGCCCCGCCGGGGAGGGGGCATGGCCTGAGATTTCCCGTCAAGCCCCGCCTGGTGGGGTCACAGCCTCAGTTCCCCCAGTCAGGTGCCAGGGTGGGATGTGTGGCCTGAGGTCCCCTGTCAAGCCCTACTGGGTGGGGGGTGCAGCCTCAGGTGCCCTGCCCCGGCCCAGCACCACACAGCCTCAGGTCCCTGCTGATTGCTTGTTAAGGCTCATTACAGGAACTCGGCCTCCGCTGTGGGCACGCCATCCTGTGTATGGAAACCCTGACTCCGCTATGGGCGCCGCCATCTTTCTGATGGCATGACAATCAATTTGCATATTCCCTCTTAATTAGATAGGATGAGGTTGACACTAAATCAAAAGTGTATCTATATATATAAAAAGCCAGCATCCATACGACCAGAACAACCGATGACCAGTCACTATGATGTCCACTGTAGCCAGTGAACTGGCCTGATCAGAGGGTGGGGCCGGCCGGCCAACCTCCCGCAGCCCCTCTCCCTGGCCGGTCCCACCCCTGATAACACCCCAACCACAATAGGGGGTGGGGCCACCTGGCCAACCTCCTGCAGCCCCTCCCCCCAGGCCAACCCACCCCCTATGGGCTCCCACCACCCTGATTGGCCCATAGCCCCTCCCCATGGCCAGCCTCCACCCCCAATCAGCCCCCCAACTCCAATCAGGGGTGGGACCCGCTGGCCAATTGCCTGCAGCCCCTCCCCCCAGCCGGTCTGGTCCTGATCAGGCCCTAATTGGGGCGGGTCGGCTGGCCAACCTCCCACCATCTCCTCCTCCAGACAGGCCCAGCCTTGATCTGCCCTGATTGGGGCCAGGCCAGCCGAACCCCACCCGTGCATGAATTTGTGCACTGGGCCTCTAGTCCTATATAATAAGAGAGGGATATGCTAATTATCCCAGATATGCTAGTTACTCACGACCAGTATGCAAATTGACCATCACTCCAACACACAAGATGGCCACCCCCATGTGGTCAAAGATGGCCACCACAAGATTGCTGGCAGGGGAGGGCAGTTAGGGGTGACTGTGCCAGCAGGGGAGGGCAGTTGGGGGCTACCAGGCCGGCAGGGGAGGGCAGTTGGGGGTGATTGGGCCAGCAGGGGGACAGTTAGGAGTTGATCAGGCTGGCAGGCAGAAGCAGTTAGGGGCAATCAGGTAGGCAGGCAGGCGAGCAGTTGGAAGTCAGCAGTCCTGGATTGTGAGAGGGATGTCCAACTGCCTGTTTAAGCCTGATCCCACAGGGCCTAAATGGGCAGTCAGACATCCCTCGAGGCGTCTCAGATTGGAGAGGGTGAAGGCTTGGCTGAGGGACAACCCCCCTCTCCAGTGCACGAATTTCATGCACGGGGCCTCTAGTATTTATATAAAAGTGAACATTTTTGTAAAGATTAGAGAGGGCATTCACCCCAGAGAACAATTATGTATAAGATATAAGGTATATGAAATTTCTTCTAAAAAATATTTCAATATGTTTTATTCAATTTAAAGTGCTAAGTTATGTTTAGTATATCTGTATCTCCCTTTTATATGAGGTGTGTATTTGATTAAATAAAACCCCTTTCCTGTTAAGTGAGATGTCACCGTACTTAAAATAAGTGCTAATTAAATTCAACTAAATGTGAAATCCCAGCATACCTCCTATGGGCATTTGTTGCTAACATTGTAAAATGTTGCAGTGGTGACATGCTTTCAACCATAGTGTCTTCTCTTTACTTTTACAGCTGACTTTTTCAAAAACTGTCACCAGTTCCTTCCTAATTACCTTTGAAGATTTATCACATTGTCACTGGCTCACCTTGTAAGATGCTCACCCATTTCAAGCAACAATACAGTTCTCATCTTTAACTTTTAGTTTGATTGCTCCTGAGCACTTCTGCAGCACCTCAAGCACCTTCACTTTCTCCACTCACTGTTCACCACAATACAAAGTAATGGCAGCAAGAGAGACCATGAGTGAGGACACAGATGGGCAAGTGACACTCGAACTAAGGAAAGTGCAGTAGAGCAACATGGTGTTGTCATTTATGGTTGAGAGTGTCAAGTAGTACTCTTGTAACCATACTATTGGGTGTTATAATAAATATAACTTGAGTACATACTATGTGTGAATAAATGTATGTATATATGAAGTATCAATAATTACAGATATTTAATTAGATTTGTTTATATAGAGTGTACAAGGAAACAGTTCAGTCAAAATTTATTGAATTTCTTAATTGCTTTTGTACATTATTATATATTTTGTTAAATACTTAGCAATTATCACAAGTTTTTACACTGTTTCTCTATGTTAACTAGTTATACAACTGACTTATTTCCAAACAATGTTTATAGTCTGAAATTTTTCTTACAGTATGTATTTCCTAAACTATCTCAATTAAGACTCAGTAGGGACAATTGCTATTTTCTTTCTTTGTGAAAATATCGGTCTTATAGGAATACTTAAAGATTATTTGAAAATTAGCAAATTAGATATTAACATATAGTACATACAAAATTTTTAATAATTTATATTAAAAGTTTAAAACTACTATAACTTTAGAAAAAACACCTAAGATAAAACCCTTGAAATCTAAGGCTGAACAAAGAGTTTTTAGATGACACCAAAAAAATACAATCTATAAAAAATTAAAAATGGAAATTGTAGCTGATCAAGATGAAAACCTTTTGTTTTGTAAAAGTACATGTAAAAAAGATAAAAAGACAAGCTAAAAACTGGTTAAAAATATTTTCAAAGCATTTATCTGGCAAAAGACTAGTATCTAAAGGTAATAAATATATCAAGCTTGAACAGAAAATGAGTAAAAAATTGAATGAACATTTAACTTAAGAGAGTATGCAGATTGAAAAAATTAATAAAAAGATGTTCAATGTTATTAGCCATCAGGGTTATCCAAATTAAGACACAATAACATACCCTACAACATATCAGAATTGCTAAAATGAAAAATAGTAGCAACACCAAATGCTGGTAATGATATAAAAAATAGACCAATCATACATTGCAATTCTGCAAAACAATATGCAAATTTCATAAAAACTAAGTATTCAGTTTTCCAGCAATTGCAGTCTTTTGCATTTAACCTAGATAAATGAAGGCTGATGTTTACATAAAGCTTATTTCTGAATGTTTCTATAAACTTTATTTGTAATAGCCCAAAACTTGAAACAGCCCAGATATCCTTCAACAGGTGAATGATTAAACAAACTATGATATGTCCATGCATTGGGATACATGGGACCTACACAAGCAACAAATTATCCTTGCACACAACAATAATGCTCAGAGAAAGATGCCAAATTCATAAATTCATACTGTATAATAACATTTATACAATGTTTTTTAAATGTCAAAATTTTAGAAATGAGGAGACGAAGTATTTGTTTATAGGGGCTAGTGATGGGATTTGGGGAGGGGGAGAGAGATGAGTATCATTAAAGGGCACCAGCACCAGGGATTCTTGTGGTGATCGAACTGTCCTGTATTTACACTGTAGTGGTGGGCCCATTAACTGCACATATGATGAAATTGTGTAGAATTAAATTCATACACACAGAGACACACACAACAAATGAAAAGAAGTAAAACTCAGGAAATCTAAATGTGATTGTTAATTACATCAATGTCGATATCCAGGCTGAGGCATTTGCTATAGTTTAGCAAGATGTTTCCCCCACTGGAGGAATAGAGAAAAAGAATGTGGGATCTCTCTGTATTGTTTCTTATGACAAGTACATCTTAAATTATCTTAATAAAAATTTTAATACGAAATATTACCCTGAAACACTATTTTCCAACTATCATATTGGATAACTACGAAGCCTGAGAAAACATTCTTTTAGTGAGGCTGTGGGGAAAGAGTCACTTGAATATTGTCTGTTGAAAATGAAATGGGTACATTTGCATGAAATTTGGCAATACATAATGAAATGATGCATGTGCCTACTTTCTGACTCAGCACACATTATAAATTTTTACCCTTCCTATAATTCTCCAACAATGCCATACATATCCACATTTACTCCATTGTTTAGAAATGCAATATTTTGGAAATAACCTAAATATTTGAGCATTGGAAAGTGCATTTACCTTCACAATGGAGTATCATGTAACTGTTAAAAATAATATAGAATACATTTATGAACTAAACCCACAGGGAGTAATTCCTGAGGTGTAGTTTCAAGGGAAAATAACAAAGTTTTTTTAAAAGGATACCAATTGTATAATACTAATACTTTTTGTATAAGAAATAAGGACAACTGCATATGTCTGCTTATTTTTCCTAAAAGAAAGAAACAATGAAGAGTGACTACTTACAGGGGATGGTTAAGAGTGAAATAAAAGGATGAATTGTGAGGATGAAGTGGAATAAGTAAGGAAAAGCAACATTCCTTTGAATATACATTTTTGTAGTTTTGACTCTTGGAGTCATGTTAATCTTTACTAATTCAGAAAAAAATATTTTAAGAAGATTGGAGCAAAAAAATCTCCAAAGAAAAACAAACAAAACTAATAAATTCAACTATATTTCAGTTGACTGGGGATACAAGTGGCAAACTAACCTCAATAGCTATTAAATACCATATTTTTATTTTAAACACTCAGATTAAAATTACAAATATACAAAATAAATGAAAAATACTAATTATCTCCCAATATATATACTTTTATCATTGCAATTTTAAAGACAAGAAATCTAAAATACTAATGTGGTTTTTTGAAGCTGACATATATATTTGGAAGTACAAACAAATCAATGCTTATAATAATTATTTTAACCATAATCCCAAACACATTATTTATACATGTTAATACTTGGATTACTCAGTATGGAGAATCAAAATGTTATCAATTATTATGTGCCATAGTAAACCCAGAATTCACTAAACTACTAAGTAATAATATTAAGATCCCAATTATTTCAATTATAGAAAGAAAATAATTACAACATGATAAATATTGATGCTAAAAACATCTATAATAATAAAAACATAATGTGCTAATTAGACTGGGTGATGCATCCTGGAATTGAGCTCCCTCCTCTCTGAGTCTGGGTGTGTCACCCAAGAACCGCAGATGCCAAGTCACTACAGCTCGGCAGCTCCTGTGCTGAGCATCTGCCCAATGGTAGTCAGTGTGTGTCATAGCTACTGGTCAGGTGGTCAAACGGTCAGCCGGTTGACCAGTCACTTAGGCTTATATCTATATAGATATTAATCCAATTTAATTATCTAATATGAAGCCACTCATATGTCAGTGCATTTAAATTTTTGTAAAAGAATATGCCCACAAAATAGCTGCTATCTTAGTTTTGTTGTTATTGTTTTGAATTAATAAATTAGTTCCAAGAAACACCCTAAAATTAAAATATATATTAACTTATTATATACTAATTTCTCAAATAAAATAAAATTTCATAATATATTATTTATTCAGGCAGAGAAATATTGACAAATTCTCATCAGAATGTATTAAAACAAAACTAGCTGGACATTAAATGATTGCATTTGAGTTCCCCTAAAGAGTTATTCTAAGGCCATGCTGAGCCCTAGCCAGTTTGTCTCAGTGGATAGAGGGTCAGCCCACAGACAGAAGGGTCTCAGCTTTGATTCTGGTCAAGGGCACACATCTCGGTTGCAGGCTTGATTTCTGGCCCTGGTCGGGTCCTGTGCAGAAGGCAACCAATCATTGTCTCTCTCATATTGATGTTTCTCTCTCTATCTCTCCCCCTCCCTTCCACTCTCTCTAAAAATCAATGGAAAAGTATACTTGGGTAAGGATTAACAACAAAAAAATTAATATTAAAGCCATGCTGAATGATTTATGTTATTGCAATCAAATTCATATATAGATATTTTTGTTATTTCAGTATGTCTAATTTTGTACATTTGTCTACTTCTCTTAGACTCTATAAAGATCAGTTATTACTATTTTAAATCTGAGTAACAGATAGCCAAGGGTAGGTAATGCAGACTGCTTAGCATATGTTCAATGAGATGATATCCATAAATTATTTGGATTTCATTAAAACCAAGTGTTATATAAATATAACATCATAAATATCTCAAAATTATTTCAAAATTGTACATGTAAAATTTTATAGTGCCATAGAAGCCAATTCAATGTGTTTGAGAGATTTTTTTTTTTCTTAAGGTAGATCGGTAGCATGGTTTCAAAAATTGCTTCAGAGTTCTAGGAACTGAAAGAAGATTGATGCTTGGTTTCTTCTACACTCCTAAAAGAGTATTTGACAGCTTTCCATTTTTTACGCCATTTTGACCTGAACACTATGTCCTTTGAAATATGCATTTATGATATAAATCTTTTGAAGCTAATAGAATTATCAGAATTATGCCTTCTGTGATAAGCAAATGTGCCAGACAGCACCATTCCAAAGATGTCCTTCACAGTGAGACAAGATCTATGATGGGGAGTACTTGACCTCCAGAAATGCCAAAAATGGTTTATGGATGAGTTTGTCTTCTTACTTGCCAGGACAGTTTGATGTGTATCATTTCATTGTGGTTTGACCATCTTATCTCTGTGTCAATCCTACTTGGAGTATACACTGAGTGGCCAGATTATTATGACCACCTGACATTTGTAGGAAAATTAGCTATAATTTTGTGTTGAAGTTGCTAGAGGACCAGATCATTATAAACGTCTGAATAGCACAACATATGTAAGTATCATTGATGATCAAGTTCATCCTATCATGTTGATGGCGTATCCTAATGGAAATGGCTTCTTTCAACAAGACAATGCGCCATGCCATGGTATTCATATTGCGCAGGAGTACTTTCAAGAACATGAGGGAGACTTTACCTTGCTTAGGTGGCCCCCACAATCACCAGATTTCAATCCAATTGAGCATTTGTGGGACAAAGTTAAAAGAGCCATCAGTCAGCTATCAGGCATCCACAACCATCAAATCTCACAGAACTGGACAGTGCTATTCATCAGGCATGGTGTCAGATTCCTCGCATCACCTTTCAACATCTCGTGGAGTCAATGCCAAGAAGAATCGCCACAGTATTGAAGGCAAAAGGTGGCCCAACGAAGTACTGATGGGGTGGTCATAATCTGGCCGGTCATAATAATCTGGCCACTCAGTGTATATAAAACATGAAGATTTAAAATTTATCCTTCATGCCTTAGTCTGTGATTTGAGGTCCTATCTTCTTTGATGCTCTATTGGAAATACCAGACAAGGAGAAATATGAAATATATATATATATTATAGTTAATATTGATATATAAAATTTAACTTTTAATTTATAATTTATTATAATATTCAAGTGACTTTTAAGTGATAAATAAACCAGTATTAATTCAATTAAGGTTAAAGCATTCAAGTGTTCTATTCAATATTTTAGATGTGGATTGCAGGCTTTATTTTTGATTCGTCTATCTCCCTGGTCTATAGCTATGGGCTATGTTTCAACACTGGCCCACAGCATATTTTAATTTATAAGTTAACATAATATTCAAGTGACTTTTAAGGGATAATCAAACCAGTATCTATTCAATGAAGGTTAAAGCATTCAACTGTTCTATTCAATATTTTAGATGTGGTTTACAGGTTTTGTTTTGGATTGGTCCAACTCCCTGGTCTACAAATTATGGTTCAACACTGGCCCACAATATATTCATGAATATGAAGTTTTATTAGAACAGCTTATTCATTATGCATAAAATTTTGATTCTGAAAAATATTAATAAGTCAAAGTCATCATACACTTACACCAACAGCAAGCAAATCTCAGTTGTTTGAATTATCAAAAAGTTAAGGTGAACAGAATAAAAATAAAGGCAAGAAAAAGTTATAATGGCATAACTATGGCATTCTATGTAATTTAAGGTTAATTGTTTTTTTTTTTTAAATATATTATCTTGGACACTGCCAAATTGTCCTCTTACAATAAAAGCAATGTTTAAAAGATAATTACCTCACCCTGATTGGTGTTGTTCAGTGATCAGAGCCTTGACCCCAGCACTCAAGGCACCTACCTGGGTTGCAGGTTTAATTCCTGACCACCCCGGTTGGGGTACATATTGGAGGCCATTAATTAATGTCTCTCTCATATTGGTGTTTCTCTCTCTCTCTCTCTCTCTCTCTCCCCCTCCCTCACTCCTTCCTTCCCACTCTCTTTAAAAATCAATGGAAAAAATATCCTCTGGCAAGGATTAACAAATAATAAAAAAAGATAGTTGTTCTTATGTTTTTCCAAATGGTATACTTTAGAGAGCTAATGAACAAAATTTTACATTTTTTGTATGTACATACTCTTTTTAAAAAATATATTTTATTTATTTTTTACAGAGAGGAAGGGAAAGGGATAGAGATTTAGAAACATCGATGAGAGGGAAACATTGAGCTGCCTCCTCCTGCACACCCCTCACCAGGGATCAACCAAGGTACATGCCCTTTACCGGAATCAAACCCGGGACCCTTCAGTACACAGGCCGATGCTCCAACCACCGAGCCAAACCGGCTAGGGCTGTACATACTCTTTTAAGTCTGAAATAAGGGAGCAGGAACAGGAGAGAAGAGGGTTAATGGGGGGGGGGAGGAGGGGACATCTGTAATACTTTCAAAAATAAAGATAAATTATAAAAAAATGAAAGTGACTCTTAATATCTTTATAAAAAATAATGGGTAATTGAAAAGTAATGTTCTCTACAGAAAACAGCATAAAGAATATTTTTCTTACCATATATTTGTTCCTTAGGAGTAGACTTATTCTAAATGGACAAACAACTTCAAATATATTATATAATGCTATCCTTCCATTGGAATTTTTATTTGAAATGTCAAAAGTTTAGTTATATTATCAAATAGTTCTCATTAAATATCAATAATAAAATATCTTAAATTATTATGTCACAAGTTTATAATTAGAACAAATCTTTTTTATTATACCCAAGTACTAATTGACTTTTGCATCATGTAAAACTGATGTTGCACAGTGCTAAATATATTGAAATTTATAAAAAAACAGAAACAAAATACTTGCAAACACAAACAAAATATGCCCATTTGTGAACTTCTCTAAGTTGAACTCTAAAATCAATAGTTTATTTTGTAGAGAAACAACCAATTCTGCCCACTTACTGAGCTCCTCATTTTTTTCCCTGAGGATCTCATCTATATTATACTCCCTAATGGCAACTTGAGATTAAAAATGCTTTGATAGTAAAATCTATCAATTTCTATTTCTAAAATGTCAAAAATGCCCACAACCAACAAATATCTGAGAACCCATGTTTGTCATCATTTTCATATTAGCAATTCAAACTAATAGAATGGGAGAAAATATTTTTTAGTTTTTTTTTTCATATATTTTATTGATTTTTTATAGAGAGGAAGGGAGAGAGATAGAGAGTTAGAAACATCGATGAGAGAGAAATATCGATCAGCTGCCTCCTGCACATCTCCCACTGGGGATGTGCCCGCAACCCAGGTACATGCCCTTGACCAGAATCGAACCTGGGACCTTTCAGTCCGCAAGCCGACACTCTATCCACTGAGCCAAACCCGTTTCGGCATTTTTTTAGTTTTTAAGTCTTAATTTAAATTTAATGTGGCTAAATAAAGCTTCAAATAACAACTAAAGTTATAAAAAAAAGATCTTTATGCAAAATAAAAAATTTTGAAACTTAGCATAAAAACATCCTATATAATAAAAGGCTAATATGCAAATAGACCGAATGGTGGAATAACCGAACAATCGGTCACTATGACATGCACTGACAACCAGGGGTTGCGCGAACAGAGCATGGTGGGTGTCGGCAGCAGGTGGCAGAGTGCGGAACTTGGCGGGTGTGGGCCGCTATGGATTGGTGGAGCAGGTGAGCGGGGGCACCAGACCAAGGTGGGATGCCAGTCGCTGTCATCTGGGAGAGCTTCTGGTGGTTACTGAAAATTCTTTGCTCCGCGCATCTCGAGCTCACATCTGCTGCCGTCCCGGGCCCCACTTGCACCCACTGCTGGAGCTGGAGCTGCCGCTTGCAACTGCGGCCAGAGTCCGGTGCTAGTCCTGATCGCTTGGCACCATCAGCAGGTGTGAGCAGTGGCTGCTGGCAGAGATTGCCCCTGAGGGCTTCTCCCCCTCCCCTTGCTCCAGAGGGGCAATCAGGGCAGCAGCTGCCACTCACACCCACTGATGGCACCATTCCTGCTTGTACCCACTGCTGGCACTGGCCCCAATCGCGGGAGTGGGGCTGCTGGAGGGGACTGGGGCTGTGGTGGGAGGGGCCAAGACCTGTCCCTATGCCCACTGCAGCCTCATGGCCCACAGTTCCTTTCAAGGTGCATGAATTAATGTACTGGGTCCCTAGTAAAACAATAAGAATAAAACTGATTGGGTCATATCATAGGAATGAAATCAACAGTAGGCTATAAATCTCAAAATATAATTGAATAAGAACACCATCTGCAGAATCTGATATACAAAAAGGACTCAGTGAGCATTTTAATGGAATTTTCTTAGATTTATCTAAATTGCTTATATAACACTAGAGTTCAGACTCTAATTGATACAAGATTTAGAGAAGTATAGCAATCATCTGTAATAATAAAAGGGTAATATGCTAATTAGACCAGATGTCCTTCCAGACGAAGCCGGAGCCAGAGCGAAGCCTAGGTACCGGGTGCCTGCTGGCAGCCAGAGGAAGGAAGCCTGGGTCTCAGGTGCCAGAGGGAAGCCAGTGCCAGCAGCCAGGGGAAGGAAGGCCTACTCTTGCACGAATTTCGTGCATTGGGCCTCTATTGTAAGAATAAAAGCTGAGGGAAATGTTTTCATAAAAATTCATTTTTGTATCAAGTTAACATATTCATTTGTAAAGATACTAGTAGCCCAGTGCACTGATTTGTGCACCCACGGCCGAAGGTGGAATAGTGAGGCCCCAAGAGGAATTGGGTTCCCTCCTCTCTGGTTCCAGGGTGCATCACCGAGAACCGCCACTGCCAAGTCACCACAGCTCGGCAGCTCCTGTGATTAGCATCTGCCCCCTGGTGGTCAGTGCACGTCATATGTATCGGTCGGTCGACGGTCACTTAGCCTTTTATATATATAGATAATTTAATAATTTATGCATAGCCTTATTTCATCACTAACATTGATAAAGAATAAAAGAAAGATACCAAAAAATATATATTTTGAACAACTGCTAAGGCCCAAGTGAAACAGGAAAATACAGAAATCTAGAGTGTAACTTAGAGTAGTATTGTTTTAAATGTATTTAAATTGTAAAACAATAAATATGTAAATCTGCAAATTTTATTTAAAATGACCTATTTGCCCAATGCAATGTTTATATATGTGTATCAATAACTGGCCAACTATGTGTGCAAAAAAATAAGAAAGACACTTAAATACATTTTTACTTTCTTTTTTTTGACACATTATTATCAGTTTTTCTAGTGTGATATTTTCCTCTTAAATTCAATCATTATTTCTTTTCCCAGCTCCCCTGAATATAATACATTTAATAAATTCACTTAATTATATTACCTTGACAAAGACCTATGCTGCTATCATTTTTTAATTCACGTATGTCATTTCATCCTCTAACATTTATTAATTTCGTGCATTTTTTAAAACAAGGCAAAATTTTAAAATTTATTTGGCTTTCAATTTGAATGATTATTTTAATCAGTTTAATACAATACATTTAAAAACATTAATTTCATTTCCACCTAAAACCTTACTAAAACACAGTGGAGAATAAAAAAAAATTCCCAATATGCTAAAGAAAGGAGAAGAGATGGAACCTGGTGAATGATTTGCCAGACAGAGAATACTGAAACCTAGGCATGGAAAGAATATTAGTGGGGAAGGTGAAATTATATTTCACAAAGCCACAAAGCCTTAAAGTTAGGAGACATCAGTATTCTCTAAGACTGGGTGTAGGTTATGGCTGAAAAGGAAGGGTTGTTTAAATATACTTATGAGAAGCACTTAGAGCCCCAGGTCACTTCCTACCCCAGAGTGGAAGACGAATGTCTCTGGACTCAGAATGAACAACCGAGGGATGGAATGAAAGCTCAAAGAAGGTTTTAAATGAAAATCTAGAACTCAAACATAAGACATGAAAGACTTTTTTTTTCTTTTCTATTATTCAACAATCAGATTGTTGGCGGTGTGTTTTATACAGTCCTGGAATTAAAATATGTCCCTTAGCGGAAAAATCTATATAGCCTAAAATAAAAGACATGCTTTTAAGGATTTCTAACCAAATTTTTGGTCTTCACCCAATCACCATACAGTGAACCAGCATTTCAGATTTCTAATCCTATATAATAAAAGCCTAATATGCTAAGTGTCCGGTCATCTAGTCATCTGGTCAACCAATCAAAGCATAATCAGCTAATGATATGCTAAGGCAGCTTAACCGCTCACTATGACGTGCATTGTCCACCAGGGGGCAGACAGTTGACCAGTCAACCAGTTGCTATCAAGTGCACTGACCACCAGTGGGTAGACACTGTTGTAAAAAAGAAGGAATTCTTACCATTTGCAACAGCATGGATGGAACTGGAGAGCATGATGCTAAGCGAAATAAGCCAGCAGAATTGTGTCCCTTCTGGAAGCGCTAGGAAAGAATCTATTTCCTTGCCTTTTCCAGTTTTGAGAGGTTGCTTGCACTCCTTGACATGTACTTCTCCACCTCCACCTTCAAATTCAAAAAGGATGGGTTGAGTCTTCTCCCATGTAATCACTCTATTTTGCCTCCTTCTCTCAGTTATAGTATATCTCCACAGTAACAACAACAAAAATAAATAAATTAGGGCAAGGAGATTTAAACACCTGTAATGGGGGACTTTACTTCAAATATCTCCTTAACAACTTTGGCCTCTTATTATGTTTCTAGAATGCAGTATATCATAGCTGAGAACAAGGAGGAGGGTAACTTATGCCTGGGTTGAACCAAACCGTCTATTTACTAACCATGTGTCCCTAAGGGGCAAGTCACTCAACCTCTTTGAGCCTTGGTGTTTTACACCTGGAAAAGCAATTCTAAAAATACTAGAAGCCCTATACACGAATTCATGCGCCAGTAGCTCACTGCCACCCTCCAGTAGGTATCCGCCCGCTGCCCTGCCCTCCTGTAGCTCCCTCCATGCCCCCCTCATAGCTTGCTGCCCTGCCCACTTCTGTAGTTCTCTGCCACCGGCTTGTAGCTCGCTGCCCCACCCTCCTGCTGATCCATGATCCAGTCGTTATGAGGTCGGTCATTACATAACGACCATTTGCATATTACATCTTTATTATATAGGACCATTGTTATTATTGTTGTTGTTATGGAGAGAACAAAGCAATGATCTAAATGCGGCTCACAAAAATACCCCTATCTCACTGCCTATTTACCATGAAGGGTATGTTAGAGAAGCAGTAAGAAAATATAAATGGTTTCAGGAAATGCATCTTACCAGGTTTCAGAAAAAAAAGTTAATAGTAACATTCTTAGAAAAGTTTGATGATACAGGTGTTTTGCTAATGCCTGATGGGGCATGCCTGGAGGCTTAGAATAGCTATGGGAGTGAAGAGGGAGGGTTGGGAAATTAGGTCAGATAAAGTGATGCTAAATGTCATTTGGGTTGTGGATTCAGGGGTTATGAGATAACCTAAAATTGGAATTTCTTATGGAAACAACAAATGAGACAAATATTATGGAAATAACCCTGTTCATTATTAGGGAGATACTGTTGGTGAGGCTGTGAGAGCTAGATGGTAAGAGAGGAAAGATTTTTTTTTTCTAGAACTATTCATCATTCTGCGGTTCCTTTTTTCACTCTTGCTAATGCAGTTTGAAGGTTCAGAAGTATAAATGTGTGCACACTCTTCATTCATTGACACTGGAATATGATAATTGGTTATCCAAGGATTTCTCACATTTAAAAAAATTTATTCAGGGTGCACTAACCCCATCCTTTTATGTAGTATTCCTGAGTTTGATTCAGAATAGAGTAGCATAGATTACTTCATAAATACATTGAACAAAATCATAATCATAAGATGTGTTCTTTCCATGATCTAAAATGCATCTATTTTGTTCATTAGATTGCACATATAAGTTAGGTCATGTGATAATTGTGTTTCTCTAACTGTCTTGTTTCACTTAGCATAAACAAAATAGGTCCAGAGACATGGAAGCATGGAACAGATAGATTTCAGAGGGAAAGGGGGGTGATATGGGAAAGCTTAAACAAATAATTATATGCATATATGCATAGGCCATGGACACAGAGAGTAGTGAGGTGAAGGCCTGGGGTAGGGTGGAGGTGAACAGAAGGGGGGCCAAGGAGGAAAAATGGGAGACATCTGTAATACTGTAAACAATAAAAATATATTAAAAATAAAATGCAACTATTATTTTAATCATTTATTCATTAGAAAAAACCTGGAGTAAGATATTCATATTGAGAGTTTAGAGTTAAAAATATTAATTTCTTTTGTTTTCACCACATGTGGCATATGATCTCATTATCAATGAAGTCAAATAAAAATAATTCCAAAGACAATTCAAAAAGCCCACAACATTTAAGGAATTTTGCATTTAAATAAAAAGCACCTAATTTTTTACTTTTTGTGTTTATCTAATATATCTAGTATGTGTGGATTTGACATTAAACAAGGATTTTTTAATAGAGAAATGATATTTCAAATATCTTATGATACATAGCAGCTTTGTAAAAATTTAAAATCATGATTTAATTATCCTACAGTGATTACCTTTATTGTGACATTGTTTTAAAACAATATAGATGTTTATTAAATACTTAAAATAAATTCAATAAAACTGAAAAATATTGAATATGTGAATCCATGACATTTTTATTAAAAAAATAAAATAAAATAGTGTTTGCATTATTGCTATAATTGTGAGTTCTGTTGACCTACTTTATTGTATATTTATATTGTACTTTCATAAATGGTCTAAACAAAGAGGTCAGCTATTTTACATTGTTAGATTAAGATCTAATTGGGTATTTCAGTGCAATTTATAGGGTGTTGTGCAGAGAATGTGAATCTCCATGAGTTGAGCAGACTGAGATAGGATTACAGGAGCACTGAGAAGTTAGAATTTGTCAGGCAGAGTTCCAGAAGCCAGGGAAGAGAACTTCTGAGGCAAGAACAATCAATGGAGATCTGTTAAGACTTATAAATCCCAGAGCTCAAATAGAAAAAATAGTTCCTTGAGCTCCATACAAAAAAAGTGGTTAAATCTCATTCAATCAATATGGCATTATTAGAAACTACAGTGAGGCCTACTTTAGAGAAGGGGCACAGTTAGTCCTAGAATAAAGATTATCTTTACTCATTTTAAACATTCTTAAATGAGTCCTGAAAGGATCAAACTAACCCAGAGGTAACACAGCTGCATAACATAAAATACAACATTAAAAAACAACACAAAATAACAACCATTCAACATAAATCATATAAAAAGATGGGTAATTTAAAAATATACCTTAGTTTCATAAATGAATTTAATACCAAACTTTAAAAACTTATTTAATAGGGTGCAGTTTAATGAAGGTATATATTAACCATCAATCTTATGTAAAATAATTCAGCTTTCACAATCTGTGACCAAAACAATGACATGTTAATAATAAAGTCAAATAACAATGTGCGAAGCAATGGTTCCTGAAAATGAAGTAGAAACATAACAATATTTTAGTATATGTGCTGCTGAAGCAAGCATGTAACAACATTTGAAAAGAGTAACAATAACAAAAGAAAAAAATAATAAAAACAAAATGATTAGGTCACTCACTTAACTTGTTCCCAATATTTTTTAATTGGTTGTGCCCTTTCTGTCTACTATGTGGTAGAGAAACCAGAACCCCTTAGTATCTCAAGGAATTCTATATAATAAAAGCCTAATATGCAAATTGTCCCCTTTGGCGGTTGTTCCACCAGGAGTTCAACCAGGAGACCAGGAGTTTGGCTGCTCGCTATGATGTGCACTGACCACCCGGGGGCAGTGCAGAACATGGCAGGCGTTGGCAACATGCTGCGACCTCTCACCTGCTACCTGGGGGAGAAAGTGACAGGGATGGAGGTGTGGTGAGAATGCGGGGTGTCTGCCAACCTTGCTCTCACTCCCCCTGCTACCCTCTCCTGGGACACCAGGGCTCACGTGCCAGGGAAGCCCCCGCACTCAGGTGCCAGGTGCCCTCGAGGAGCCTGCCCTGCATTCCTGCGGCATCTTCCACGTGAGCCGGGCCACAGCCACAGGGACTGCCCGGGCCAGTCAGGCTCCCCGTGGGTTTAAGCAGGAGCTGGTCTCGAGGCCGGCTGGGAGAGAATGCGCTGCCCACTCAGCTTCCACATTACACCGCTGAGTGGCCCAGAGGCCCATGCTGTGCCCCAGCCCGCGGCATCCGAACATGCTTACTGCATCTCTGTGTGGGGACTCAGGCGGAGGGGGTGTGCAGAGGCCCACAATAACAAAAGAAAAAATAATAAAAACAAAATGATTAGGTCACTCACTTAACTTGTTCCCAATATTTTTTAATTGGTTGTGCCCTTTCTGTCTACTATGTGGTAGAGAAACCAGAACCCCTTAGTATCTCAAGGAATTCTATATAATAAAAGCCTAATATGCAAATTGTCCCCTCAGGCGGTTGTTACACCAGGAGTTCGACCTGGAGACCAGGAGTTTGGCTCCTCGCTATGATGTGCACTGACCACCCGGGGGCGGTGCAGAACATGGCAGGCGTTGGCAACATGCTTCGACCTCTCACCTGCTACCTGGGGGAGAAAGTGACAGGGATGGAGGTGTGGTGAGAATGCGGGGTGTCTGCCAACCTCGTTCTCACTCCCCCTGCTACCCTCTCCTGGGACACCAGGGCTCACGTGCCAGGGAAGCCCCCGCACTCAGGTGCCAGGTGCCCTCGAGGAGCCTGCCCTGCATTCCTGCGGCATCTTCCACGTGAGCCGGGCCACAGCCACAGGGACTGCCCGGGCCAGTCAGGCTCCCCGTGGGTTTAAGCAGGAGCTGGTCTCGAGGCCGGCTGGGAGAGAATGCGCTGCCCACTCAGCTTCCACATTACACCGCTGAGTGGCCCAGAGGCCCATGCTGTGCCCCAGCCCGCGGCATCCGAACATGCTTACTGCATCTCTGTGTGGGGACTCAGGCGGAGGGGGTGTGCAGAGGCCCGGGGCCCAGGTGCTGCCCAGGACCCAGAGGTCAGCTGGGACCTGCCCTTCCACACCAGATGCTTGCATTTCGATCGCCAGCCAGGCCTAGGGACCACACCCATGCACGAATTTTGTGGACCAGCCTCTAGTCAAGTTATAAAAATATATTGGATATTTGGGGGCAGCTATATGGTCTTCTATAAATTAAAATGCCAATTCTTCCAAATCTTGGCTATTGTAAATAACTCTGCAACAAGCATAGGTGTGCTTATATCCTCTCAGATTAGTGTTTCCCCCTGCTACCCTCTCCTGGGACACCAGGGCTCACGTGCCAGGGAAGCCCCCACACTCAGGTGCCAGGCGCCTGCGAGGAGCCTGCCTTGCATTCCTGCGGCATCTTGCACGTGAGCCGGGCCGCAGCCACAGGGACTGCAGGGGCCAGTCAGGCTCCCCGTGGATTTAAGCAGGAGCTGGTCTGCGAGGCCGGCTGGGAGAGAATGCGCTGCCCACTCAGCTTCCACATTACACTGCTGAGTGGCCCAGAGGCCTACGCTGTGCCCCAGCCCGCGACATCCGGACACGCTTACCGCATCTCTGTGTGGGGACTCAGGCGGAGGGGGATGTGCGGAGGCCCGGGGGCCCAGGTGCTGCCCAGGCCCCAGAGGTCAGCTGGGACCTGCCCTTCCACACCAGATGCTTGCATTTCGATCGCCAGCCAGGCCTAGGGACCACACCCATGCACGAATTTTGTGGACCAGCCTCTAGTCAAGTTATAAAAATATATTGGATATTTGGGGGCAGCTATATGGTCTTCTATAAATTAAAATGCCAATTCTCCCAAATCTTGGCTATTGTAAATAACTCTGCAACGAGCATATGTGTGCTTATATTCTCTCAGATTAGTGTTTCTGGTCCTTTGGATATATTCCCAGAGGTGGAATCTCTGCATCATAAAGCAGTTCCATTTTTAATTTTTTGAGAAAATGCCAGACTTTTCCCACAGTGGTTGCACCAATCTGCATTCTCACCCACAGTGCATGAGGGTTCCTTTTTCTCCACCTCCTCTCCAATACTTCTTTGTTGATTTACTGATGATAGCCATTCTGACAGGTGTGAGGTGGTGCCTCTTTTTCATTTTGATTTGCATTTACCAGAACATTAGTGACTTTTAGCATTTTTTCATAGGCCTCTGGGCCTTCTGTATGTCCACTTTCAAGAAGTGTCTATTCAGGTCCTTTGCCCATTTTGTAATTGGAATTTTTGGTGTTGAGTTTTGTAAATCTTTAGAAATTTTGGATATTAAATGCTTGCATTTCGATCGCCAGCCAGGCCTAGGGACCACACCCATGCACGAATTTTGTGGACCAGCCTCTAGTCAAGTTATAAAAATATATTGGATATTTGGGGGCAGCTATATGGTCTTCTATAAATTAAAATGCCAATTCTCCCAAATCTTGGCTATTGTAAATAACTCTGCAACGAGCATATGTGTGCTTATATTCTCTCAGATTAGTGTTTCTGGTCCTTTGGATATATTCCCAGAGGTGGAATCTCTGCATCATAAAGTTGTAGCTGAGAGGCCGGCAAGTCAGGCGGGGAACGTTGGAGTCTGCCATCACTGGAGCAAGCAAGCCTCCCTGTTCGCTTCAGTGCATGGCTGCCAGCTGCCATCTTGGCTGGCAGTTAATTTGCATAAGGATATGCTGATTAGCCAATGGGAAGGGTAGCAGTCGTACGCTAATTACCATGTTTCTCTTTTATTAGTGTAGATTAGTGAGTTTTAGCATTTTTTCATAGGCCTCTAGGCCTTCTGTATGTCCACTTTCAAGAAGTGTCTATTCAGGTCCTTTGCCCATTTTGTAATTGAAATTTTTGGTGTTGAGTTTTGTAAATCTTTAGAAATTTTGGATATTAAACTCTTATCAGATGTATCATTGGAAAATATGTTCTCCCATTCAGTGTTTCATCTTTTCATTTTGGTGATGTTTTCCTTTGCTGTGCAAAAACGTTTTAGTTTGAAATAATCAATTTTGTTTGTCTTTTGTTTTCCTTGTCCGAGAAGACAATAGAAAAAATACTGCTAAGAGAAATATCTGAGATTTTACTGCCTATGTTATCTTCTATGATTTTTATGGGTTTGAGTCTTACACTTAAGTCTTTAATTCATTTTGAGTTTATTATTCTGTATGTTGTAAAATGGTGGTTTAATTCATTTTTTTTGCAAGTATCTGTCCAATTTTCCCAACACTATTTATTGAATAGACTATCTTTACCCCATTGTATGTTCTTCTCTCCTTTGTTGAATATTAATTGACCATAAAGGCATGGGGTTATTTCTGAGCCCTCTATTCTGTTTCATTGAATAAGACACAGACAACAATATGGTGATTATCAGAAGGAAATGGGGGTTGGAGAAGGTAGAAGAGGTTAAAGGCGCAATAAATGGGGACTGAAAGAGACTTAACTTGGGGGTGGCAAACACATAATACAATGTACAGGTGATGTGTTATAGAATTGTACACCTAAAACCTATATTTTTTAAATTTTTTTTATTGTTGACAATATTACAATTGTCCCCATTCCCTTTTGGCCTTCCTCTACCCAGCCCTCATTGCACCCTAGGCCTTCACTGCACTATTATCTGTGTCCATGGGCTATGCATGTACACATACAAGTTCTTTGGTTAATCTCTTCCTACCCCCACCCCCTTCCCTCTGAGATCTATACATTTATTAACTATGTCACCCCAGTAAATTCAATATTTTTAAAAAAAAAATAAAATGCCAATTGTGTTTTTTTTTTCATTTTCTCATCATTTCATTCTTATAATTATACTAGAAGCTTGGTGCATGAAATTTGTGCACTCAGGGAGGGGGGGTCCCTCAGCCCGGCCTGCACCCTCTTACAGTCTGGGAGCCCTCAGGGATGTCTGACTGGTCCCTCAGCCCGGCCTGCACCCTCTTACAGTCTGGGAGCCCTCAGGGGATGTCTGACTGCCATGGAAGCAGGAGAGGCTTCTGCCACCACCACTCTGCTCGCGATCCATGAGCCTGGCTTCTGGCTGAGCGGCGCTCCGCCTGCATTGAGCATCTGCCCCCTGGTAGTCAGTGCGCATGATAGCAACCAGTTGTTCGCTGTTTGGTCAATTTGCATATTAGCCTTTTATTATATAGAATTCTTCAATTGAGAAAACTTTGGCATGCACCTTGTAAACCAATTATCCTGAGTATTAATTATCCAATTTTTTTAAACACTCTTCCTAAACATTGCCTTACTTAGCCTCAATATAAGAATTGTAGTTACAGCCCTAACCGGTTTGGCTCAGTGGATAGAGTGTTGGCCTGTGGACTGAAAAGTCCCAGGTTCGATTCCGGCCAAGGGCATGTACCTTGGTTGCAGGCACATCCCCGGTAGGGGGTGTGCAAGACGCAGCTGATCGATGTTGCTCTCTCATCGATATTTCTAACTCTCTGTCCCTCTCCTTTCCTCTCTGTGAAAAATCAATAAAATATATTTTTTTAAAAAAGAATTGTAGTTACAAATGTCTTTATTTTTCTCCATACATATAAATCCATTCAGCTCCTTGGTTGTTATCATTCTACATGTGATATTGACATTATTTGATAGGGCTTAAAATTTGAGAAAATGGTATCTTGGTGATTAAGCATGAACTTCAATGGTTTTTTAAAATAAATATGTTCTAATAATATAGAGCATTAAAATAAATAATCAGATTTAAATCTTAAAGTAATTCCTTATGTCTTTTAAAAACAATGTAAATAAATGAGGACAGATAATAAATAGCCATTTGACACTTATAATTAGACTACAGGCCCAATGCATGAAATTCGTGCAAGAGTAGGCCTTCCTTCCCCCAGCTGCAGACACCAGCTTCCCTCTGGCACCTGGGACCCAGGCTTCCCTCGCAGCCCCGGCTTCATCCAGAAGATCGTCTGGAAGGACATCTGGTCTAATTATCATATTATGCTTTTATTATATAGGATGTGATAGCAAACAGGTGGCCCTGAAATCTTAAGGTTTCCATCATGAAGTCTTTAAGAATAAGATGGTTCTTAGCAGATATAAGGCCATTCTACGCCCCTCCCCCCAATTCAAATCCTAGAAATCTGTTAGAAGGCCACAGAAAACTTGAAAGTTGAAAGTGAAGAACTTGCATCAAAAGTTAATAACACATTTTCACTCCAAGCATCTTCTTAGGTTGGTTGCAGCATTTTTACTCCATGGTGCAGTGTCTGCTTTTTATTTAAGGGACAGAATATTTCTTATTCAGCTGCTGATCAGCAAGTTATTTTGAAGGGGTTTTCTTAAAACCTTCTTTAAAGTAATGTGTTCAACATTCTTTATAATATATGACTAAAAATAAGGCTGGGCTTAACTTCATTTTAATTTTTATTGTGATTACACCATTGCATTTATTGATTACCGATAGAACAAATGTTTATTTGCAATATGTATAGTTCATGGACTATTTGATTGAGTTTTGAATATCAAATTTGCTATTAATAGAATAAACCAGTCCATGAAAAATAGAAAAAAAACCTTCCTTGGCAAATGAACACTGAATGTAAGAACCAGACATTTCTCCCATCCTCTTAAAATATGTCAAAAATGTAAAAAAAATAATCAAAAACAACCAAAAATGATCATATGGCCTCTGTAAAAATTTATATATCCAGATTTTGGAGGAAAAGCATATACATATATATAAAACATGCTTTCTGATATGATTGAGAGGATCTGTAACTTATAACCTTAATCTCTCCAAAGACTCTGATTAAATCCTTTGACTCTTTGATTCTAACAACCATACCTTCAATCTTTCTCTAAAGCACACATGCCAGGCAGTAAATTTTAGTATTTTTTGAAATCTTGATAGACTAAAATTTTTCCAAATAATCAATTCCTGGTTTCTCTTTCTTTAATAATTTTTCCCCAATTTCTTTCTTTCCTCTCATATTTTACTATTAGTATCAAATAAACCAACCCACATCTTCAACATTTTTCTTGGAAATTGCCTTAGCTAAAAGTACAATTTCATTGTTTACAAGTTCTATTTTCTACTTAACTGCAGGATATAATTCTTCTAAATTTTCTGTCACTATATAACAAGGATTTCCTTTTCTACAGTTTCCAATAACATGTTCCTCCTTTTCTTTTGTGTCAGCCATTTCTTTAATATCAATATTCCTACCAACAGATGATTTAGGTATTCTCTGAAGTAAAATATGATTTCCACACCTGGATTCTCTCTTCTTTTCAGATACTAACTAGCAAAAAAATTTTAGCATCCAATTATATATATGACTTTTAAGGCAATCTAAACCTTTTCTATCTTGTTCCTAAAATGTCTTCTGACTTTTGCTCACTGCCCAATACTGAAGCAACACTCATTTGTCGGTTTTTGTTACAGCAGTATTCTATTTCCAGGTATCAAAATCTTCATGTTTCCTATTGCTGTCATAGCAAATTACTAAAAACTTATGGACTTAAAGCAACACAAATTTATTATCATACACTTGTATAGGTCAGACATCCTAGACAGATTTCATTGGTTTAAAATCAAGGTATTAGCAAGGCTGTATTATTTTCCAGAGGCTGTAGGAGAGAATCATTTTTCTTGCTTTTTTCATATTCTAGAGACTCTTTTAACTGTCTTCAAACCCAGCAGTGTTATATATCTATGAGTCTTTTACTTGTAATGACATCTCCCTCTCTTCTTCTGTTTCTCTTTTCCATTTTAAGGACCATTGTGATTATATTAGGTACAACCAAGATAATCTAGTATAATCTCCCCACCTCAAGTCAAGTTGCTAAACTCAATTATATCTGCAGAGTCCCTTGTGCCATGTAAGGTAACATATTCATATGAATGTTGCAAAATGAAACCAAATATGAAAATATACTAACCACTCAGAAAACATACTAACCATTGGCTCCTCTGTGATATGTCCCCAAATTTGGTTAAGAGGACATAGGGAGATTTTACTTAACTTATTATTATTATTAGTAGTAGTAGTAGTAGTAGTAGTAGTCTAAACTAGTGCATCTTAAATAGTAATGTATATTCCTACTTTGGGATCAAATGTCTTGTATCATTTGTTGTATCATTAGTAGAACAATTCACTTGTTCTGTTTATGAATCACTGTTCTCACTATCACTGTTAACTGTATTCACTGTGATTCGGGTTGTTTTTCCTGAGCAGGATGCAAGGGTGATTTCCTTCCCAGGTTCTTGTCCAGATGGATTTGAAGAATGAAGCCATGGGCAAAAGGTGGTAGATGAAAAGGGTGGACATTTATTGGAAGCAAGTACAGACTCCTACGTAAGGAGGGGGTCGCAAGGGGGTAACCCACCTAACCCCTTTTTTCAAGGTTGATAAAGGCTGCAGGTCTGTTCTTCAGACTCCCTTTCATTTGGTATAATATTGGCTTCAAAGTCGAAACCCCACATAGGGCCCCCCCTTTTTTTCTCCCCCTTCAGTGATGGAATTCTCTATCTCCTGTGAAAATCATGTTTTCCTTTCTCACATTTGTCAGCATTTCTCTATCCTCTGTGAAAGTTTGTTTCCTTTTTCTCCCCATACGCTGTGGCTTTTCCCTATCTTCTGTGAATGGATGTCTTCCTCTCCCCTTATCCTATGGCACTTTTTTTCTCTCTCTGTGAATGTTTGCCTTTTGGCAGCTCCAAACCCTCACCTATGCCTTCCTCCCCCATGGACCCTCTTTATCCCTAAAACTCATTTCACTAGTAAAGTTAGTAGCAGTACGGAACATAATACTCTGATTATCAGCCTGAAAGTGCTTAATGTGAGAGAAGAGCCTGGAGCCAGTTACAGAGTTTAAAGTTAGCAGCTGATGTGAGGTAAATCTATCTTAAAAGCCTGCTTAAAAAAAAAAAAAATGTTCACATTAGGCTTGATTTGAAGGCTTTAGAGTAAGTTGAAAGCTTCCGAAGGGTGGAAGACAAGGAGCTTTGCAAGCAGAAGGTAATCCAGTTTTCCCACTGGGCCCATGAATGAATTTCTAGCCCAAATATCACTTCAAAACAGGAGCAACAGCCTGTGATTACAACACTTCGCTCAGGACGGAGGCTTAGGATCAGGCAGAACCAACATAAAACTACAAAACTGTGAAAAGATAAGAATAAATAAAGAAGTACACCAGCCCTAGCCTGTTTGCCTCAGTGGATAGAGTGTCGGCCTGCGGACAGAAGGGTCCCAGGTTCGATTCCAGTCAAGGGCACATGCCTGGGTTGTGGGCCTGGTCCAACGTGCAGGAGGCAGCCAATCAATGATTCCCTCTCATCATTGATGTTTCTATCTCTCTCTTCCTCTCCCTTCCTCTCTGAAATCAATAAAGATATATTTTAAAAAAAGAAGCACAACAACTAAAATAACAAAAGAAAACAAAACAAAAATCCCTCTACTTACTCAAAAGTGGCTGTAAAACCATATTTCAACATATAAATAAATCTAATGTATAATGTTAACAAAGAAAAGCTCCTCCACAAAATATCAGAATATGACTTTAGCACAAATAAAATGATTTTTAAATGTTTAAATGGAAAATATTTAAGCACTCAATGTAGAAGGATGGCCATCTGTATACTAATCACTTTGATTAAACAATTAATAAGTTGTTATGCTTGTGTGTGTACATATGTGTATATTATATATCTCTCCCATTTCAAACAATTTGATTCTCAACCAAGTTGTTCACAGAAAAAATATCTTGGTTATACAGAGAGAGACTTACACATGTACCTTAATATGTATGTGTATATGTGTGTGTGTGCTTGTGAGGAGATAGAAGAGGCTAGGTAGTCAGGGACAGAACTACCGGAGGGGAAATAGCACAGGGAAGTCCAAGAATAACAGAAAAAATTAAAATACAAATAAGGTATGTATTTAAAAAGTAAACATTTCTCTTGTGAAATAACAGCAGGCAGCTTGCTGACTGCATCACAGAGATAAACAAACAAAAGGACCTAGAACTGAACCCAGCTAGCAAGAGTTTCTAGGACTACCTGGCTGGGCTGGAGAGTGATAATTTCTAGAACAAATGCAAGTTCTAAAAAGTAAAATTGATTATTTAAAGTTTAAAAATCTGAAAAAATAAAACATCAAAATAATCAAAAGATAAATTATAAGTTTATGAATGTGTATACATAAGTATACACATATATAATGAAATGCATGATTCTTTAGGAAAATATAACATAAAACATTGATCCCAAGGAAGCTAGGAAACTCATACTATTCAATTACTATGACAGTAAAAAGAAAACTGCCAAAATGATACCTCTTTCAAAAATCAGCAGGCAAACAAAAATTCTGACATGCATCCTCTCAAATATACAAGATGCGATCTTTGACACAGTTGTTTAAACTGATGCAGGCCATCCAGACCTCAAGCTTTTATATAGTCAGACTAACAGAGATACCAATATCTGGTAATGTACGCAAAGGCAAATGGCATCTCATTTCAAATATGGAAGCAAAAGCTTCAATATAATCTAACAAAATGTAGCAGGATATTAAAAATAATACATTT
The DNA here is from genome assembly GCF_000412655.1 of Myotis brandtii. Classification (NCBI taxonomy): domain Eukaryota; kingdom Metazoa; phylum Chordata; class Mammalia; order Chiroptera; family Vespertilionidae; genus Myotis; species Myotis brandtii. The sequence continues at coordinate 290,345 of NW_005355799.1, read as the reverse complement.
TGAACAATTAAAGCTTATTGAAATGATTAAAGAATATTTTAATATTAGAATTATATTCACATAATTTATTATATTAATAGCGTGAAAGGTTAAAACTGGTCTTTTTAAAGTTGAAGAGGCTTTCAATTGCATCCAATTTTTACTCTTTGTAAAAAAAGAAAAAAAAAATTATTGTAAACATTGAAAAACTCCCCTGGAAAAAATTAAAATACAAATAATGTATTTATTTAAAAAATAAACATTTCTACATATAAACACAAATATTACTCTAAAAATGTGGTGCAATATTTTCTGCAACATAAGCAAAAATTATTAAATGAAACAGAACTTTCAAAATAATGAAAACATATACAGAAATGTGTGTTTATAAACTGTCTGGAATGATGCACATCAACTCTGAATGGTGGCTGCCTCTGGGACAGGTTAGGAGACAGACCATTAGGCACTATAGCAAGTTTTCCTTCAGAAAGCTATGAATACAGCTTGTTTTAGTTTTTTGTTTTCTAGTTTTGAATTTACAGATAAATTGCTTTTATATTGAAAACAGTTAAATTAATAGAAATTATATAATATACAAAAAAGAAAATAAATAAATATCACCCTGGGTGAACATGAATGACATTGCACAAAGTGAAATAAGCCAGTGACAGAAGAACAAATACTATTAATCCACTTATATGAGGTATCAAAACAGCTAAGTTCATAGAACCCAAATGTAGAGTGTTAACCAGGGGCTGAGGAAAGGGAAAACTGGGGAGTTCAGCTGTATAAAATTTCAATATGGGAGATGAATAAATTCTAGACATCTACTATCCAACATTCTGCCTATAGTTAACAACACTGCTGTCCACTGAAAAATTTAAGAGGGTACATTTCATATTAAGTATTCTTAACATAATAAATATATGGTCATATGCATTTGTTTTTATATATACAATTTTTTACCCAATCTCTGGAATCTCCTATAGTCTCCAAGCATTTTGCCCCCTTACCTCAATATTTTAAATGGGATTGTTTTAAATATTTATATCAATAAGAAAACTGTCATTAGATGTCAGTATATTTTATATGATTGATCATATATATATATAAATTATATATTATGTTATTATTGAAAAAATGGTGACTATCCTTATTTATATTGATTTAATAGAATAATGATTTAGATATGTATGAAATTATTTTACTGTCAGAAACAATTGACATTTATATTTCCTAAGAAGTTTAATTAAAATGAAGCCCTGATTACAATTTTAATACTAATAGCAAAATAATATGTGTCAGGTTTTACTACCTTTAGATTATTAAGATAAATTTTTTTAAGGTCAACAGAAAAGCTTAAGAAAACTAATTGTACCTCTGACTTAAAAAATCATACTACAAAGAATTTTGGATTTTTACTGGAATGTTGCCACCTAATATGATGCCCAGCAGCACGATAGTATTGTGCTGTCAGTGAGTGTTCAATAGAAACTGTCAAAGATGAGAAGCTTCTTGCACATTCCAGCCAGGGGCCCTTCAATTGCAGGGGAAAGATGACACACAACAGTTTTTCTATCATATCTTACAATATGTTCTTTCTATTGTTGCACATTTATCAAAATTATATGGTAGCCCTCCTATAATCAAGACTTGAATTGCAGGCTTTTTGAAATGTAATGTTTATAGCTATAAAAATGAGCAAGAACTTAATAAGGATTATTTCATACCTAGTTGATAAAAGTATATAAACAAAACAAAAGTTGTTAAAGAAACTGAGGCACATAACAAGAAATATTAAAGTCTCTTTTTTATTATTACTTCATTTTTTAGAGTCACTTAAGATTCAGAGCAAAATTGAGGGGAAGGTACAGGGATTTCCCATGCACCACCTACCTCCACACATGCATAGCTTTGTCCATTACCTATATCCCCTACCACACTGACACATTTGTTATAATTGGTGAGCCTACATTGCCATATTATAATCATTTAAGAACATATTGACATAAAGGTTCATTCTTGGTGTTGTACATTCCATGGGTGAGAACAAAAGTAGAATAACAGGTATTCATTATTATGGTATCACACAGATCATTGTCACTGCCTTAAATATCCTGCCTGCTCTGCCTTTTCATCCCATCCGATCCTGGAACCCTTAGCAACCACTGATGTTTTTACTGTCTCCAGAAAGATATGCCTTTTCCACAGTGTTATATAGTTGGAATAAAACAGTATTTAACCTTTTTGAATTGGCTTCTTTCAGTTAGTAATATTCATTTCATGTTCCTCCATGTTATTGCATGGCTTTATAGCTCATTTCTTTTTACCTCTGAATAATAGCATATTGTCTGCAGGTACTACAGTTTATTTGTCCAGTCACTTGCTGAAGGACAAATCGGTTGCTTCAAACAGAGGTTATCAGATGGGTTTCAAATAAGTTTCTGAATCCTCAAATTTTGCATGAATACTTTGGAGCATATGCTTATAATTCTAGGAAATAATTTTGTTAATTTTCATCGTATTCTAAAATCTATGCAAGACCAATTAGTCTTTGAGAATATGTGCAATTAAATGAATGACTTTAAAATAACACTGTATTCTGTAGTTTGAGGTATTTATTATCAAATGAAGATTTTTGACAGTTTTAACTACAAAAATATGTGTAGTATATTATGTGGGTATCTGAAAATAATGATGTGGCAATGGGAAATAGGGGGAAACAGTGACTGTGAATTTTATTTATTAATCTAAAAACATATGAAGATACAATAGTCTAAGAACAAAGAGATTATTGAAAAAGATGAATAACATGGGAGTATTTATCATACTGTATATAAAGACCTCCTATAAAATTACAGAAATTAGAACAATGTGATTCTGAGGCAAGAATGAAAAATTATACACCCTGATAAAAGCAAAAGCAATGGACAGATAGAGCAGCACATAAATGACATTTTATCTAGGGCAAAGTTGCAGAGTACTGGAGAAAGGAGACTCTTTAAGAAGGAATTCTGGCTCATTCATATATATATATATATATATATGGTTGTA
>NW_005355799.1:275179-287275 GCF_000412655.1 Myotis brandtii | reverse complement strand
AGCCTATACTTATGAGGCCATAGATATTGGGAACCATTCAGAGCTTGGCAATGTCAATGTTTATAATTGGGCATTTATTGCCTGAAGGGTATGTTATAGACCAAGTACTTCTTTGTTGTTGTTGTTAATTTAAAGATTAAATTTTTATTTATTTATTTTTTCAGTTACAGTTGACATTTAATATTATTTTAGATTAGTTTTAGGTGTACAGCACAGTGGCTAGACATTTATATAATTTTCAAAATGATCCCCTTGATAATTCTAGTACCCACTTCACATCATATAGTTATTACCATTTTTAAAAATATATTTTATTGATTTTTTACAGAGAGGAAGGGAGAGGGATAGAGAGCCAGAAACATCGATAAGCTGCCTCCTGCACGCCCCCCACTGGGGATGTGCCCGCAACCAAGGTACATGCCCTTGACCGGAATCAAACCTGGGACCCTTCAGTCCGCAGGCTGATGCTCTATCCACTGAGCCAAACCGGTTCTGGCTACAATTTTTTTTTACTATATTCCTTATACTTTTCTTCTCATCCTTGTGGCAAATTTGTAACTGCAAGTTTGTACTTCTTAACCCCTTCAATTTTTTCACCCAGCTCCCGAGAGAGAGAGAGAGAGAGAGAGAGAGAGACATCAATTTGAGAGAGAAACATTGATAGGTTGGCTCCTATAGGTATACCTTGACTGGGGATTGAGCCCACGATCTAGGTATGAACCCTGACTTGGAATCAAATCATCAAACTGGCCACCATTCAGTGTAAGGGATGACACGCCAACCAACTGAGCCACTCCACTGGGGTAAGAATGTTCTTTATTGATAGTGCACCTCAGTATTTGGTGAGTTGACTTTACATTTTGACAAATAATTAAGAGTGGAGTAATCAAAATGATTGAGACTTCTCTTGTGGCTAGTCTTCATGGTTTTGAGCTCAGGTCTTGGAAAGTACCATCCCAAATCAGCATATGGGAGATGCATAGTGTAGGGTACAAACACATCTGGAGGGCATTAAACTGAGAAAGAGAACCTTTTAGGCCCAGTGAAGCCTCATCTAGAATTCACAGCCTCAATCAAGTCTTCAGTCTATGGCTTTCAACTCCTAAATGTGTAGGATCGATGTGGAGCATAGGTTTTATTTTTTTATTGTTCTGAATTTCAATTGGCGTCAAGAGAGAAAATTATCTTAGGAATTTTGTCTGAATTCAAATGGCTGGTCTAGTCTCAAATAAAGGCAATGTACTCTTGAATCCTGAAACACCAATCAGAAAGAATACATGCACCCCTATGTTCATAGCAGCACACTGTATAGTAGCTAAGATTTGGAAACAGCCCAGTGTCTATCAGCAGATGAGTGGATAAAAAACTATGGTACATTTACACAATAGAATACTACGTGGCTATAAATAGAAGACACTTTTACCATTTGCAACAGCATGGATGGACCTGAAAAATATTATGCTAAGCAAAACAAGCCAGTCAGAGAAAGATAAATATCATATGATTTCAATACTATATGGAATCTAATGAACAAAATAAAGTGATGAACAAAATGGAACCAGAAGCATGAATATAGGGAACAGACTGGCCAGTCCCCAATGGGAAAGGTGTGGGGGTGATTGGATAAAGAAGGTGAAGGGATTAGCTAAAAATCATATGCATACCCCATGGACATGGACAATAGTTTTGTAAAAGCCAAGGGAGAAGGAGGGAAAGGTGGGTGGAGGTGGGAGACAGAAGGGGGAGGGGAGAGGGAGACACCTGCAATTATGTCAACATTAAAAAATTTTAATTACAAAAATAAAGAAAACTAAAAGTCTCCACAATAGAGTCATAAATTGTCTCTGAAATAATGACAAAAGCGCTAACCAAAGCCAATCCCGTAAACAATAACAACTGAGGCTTCACCTACAGGTGAACATATTTTATTAATAAACATTCAAAATGCAATATGGGCCTTATTATAATGCCATCTTCTTGGGTTCATAGAGTAAAGTGATTCAATTAAACTATGGCAAATCCAAAGACTAAGAAAATAAGTTGAAAGTTCTATACCTGGTAAATTCTGATTCTGGCCTTCATTGTGAAATGGAGGAAAGCCCCCTTTCCACTGGATTGTTATGTTATTTTCAAATAACTAAATTATTTGTGTCTTTCTAAAGTTGCTAGTCTACCTTAATCAGAGAAAACCAGTACATTAGAGTAGAATTCTTCTATAACAAATAACTATATGTATATGTAGAATTGGCTGAGTAACCAGGTAATGGAGGCTGCAGGGTAGACATAGCAGATCTAGCAGAGTGAAAAGCTGAAGACCCTTACTAGCCTAAGGCAAAATTATTGCCTGTTCTAATTTGGAAGGCAGATTGCATGCTTACCAACCCTGAATATCTAGCCAAAACTATGGAAAAAAGCAAAAGTATTAGCATGTGTTGGCATTTCCTTGTCACTTGCAGAAAAATAGTATAATGATGTAAATATTACAATAACATAGGTAAGATTGATTAATACAGAGATGTTGGAAAAAAATCCTATCTAATAAAGAGGGAATATGTTAATTGACCCTCACTCCATCACAAATTCTTATCTAATAAAGAGGGAATATGTTAATTGACCCTCCATCACAAAGATGGCAGCACCCACAGCCGATAAGGAGGGAATATGCTAACTGACTGACCCACCCTCAAAGATGGAGGCACCCACAGCCAATAAGGAGGGAATATGCTAATTGACTGCCCCACCCTCAAAGATGGCGGCACCCACAGCCAATAAGAAGGGAATATGCTAACTGACTGCCCTGCCCTCAAAGATGGTGGTGCCCACAGCCAATAAGAAGGGAGTATGCTAATTGTCTGCCAGCAGTTGGGGGTGACCGGGCTGGCAGGGGAGGGCTGTTGGGGGCAATCGGGCCAGCAGGGGAGCAGTTAGGGTCAATCAGGCTGGCAGGGGAGTGGTTATGGGATGATCAGGCTGGCACGCAGAAGCAGTTAAGGGCAATCAGGCAGGCAGGCAGGTGAGTGGTTGGGAGCCAGCAGTCCCGGATTGTGAGAGGGATGTCCAACTGCCGGTTAAGGGATCGGGCCTTAACCGGCAGTTGGCCTGGATTGTGAGAGGGATGTCCAACTGCCTGTTAAGGGATAGGGCCTTAACCGGCAGTTGGACATCCCCCAAGGGGTCCCAGATTGGAGAGGGTGCAGGCTGGGCTGAGGGACACCCACCCCCAGTGCATGAGTTCATGCACCAGGCCTCTCGTAAAAATAGTAATGATCCAAAGATTAAGAGCCTCAAAGATACCAAACTCTCTTTTAAATTTGAATTTCAGAAAAGTAGCAAATATTGTTTTAGTATGACAATGTACCAACTATTGTGTGAGACATGATAAAAAATATTCAATGCTTATCTCAAATTCAAAATTAACTGAGCATCCTGAATTTTTATTTGCTAAAACTTGCAACACTACCCACAGCTTAAAATAACCAAACTGCTTTTGAACTGTGAAGAGATGAGATAGAGATAAAACTCACTTTAAGCAATGAGATTCATTAAGCATTTTTACACAGAACATAGCCCTTTAGTAAATAAAGGAACATAGACTATAGTTGCTGAGGTGACAGTCCTTTCACAAGGATAGGGATGTGAGTGTTGCTGTCCCTCTGAAACCTGTTGTTTCAAGTGCTCTCAAGATAATGGAATAAATGAACAGAAAGGCACGGACACAGGAAGATATAAATAAATCCAGTGTCATAGACATGAGCAGAAAAATAATTTGGTTATTGTGTGGTTACTGACACATGGGAATAAATGGAAGCAAAAGAATGAGAAGCCTTCTAAGTTTTCAAAGAAATTATATTGCAAACTGACCACAAACTGCACTGAAAGAGTTTGTGACTGAGCAATCTATAAAATAAGCCACAGTCTGGCAAACTTGCACCAGGAGGAAGCCAGCTTTTAAAGCTGTAATCCCTCACTTAGAGTATCAACTAAAACTCTCACTTCAGATGGATTCAACTGAGTATATTGGGCAAGAAAGAATTTTACAGAGGACAAATCTGGAGCCATAAAAAATAAGGTCAAGAAAGTTTTTCCCAGAGATTAGAACTTTGGTCTATTCAAGGAACTTTCATAACTATCAGATCAAGGTATCTTGACTAAACATACCCACAAGAGTATCATCAATAACTGCTATCAAAGAGACACTGTGATTTTCTAGTCTTTCCTTTTTGAAGGACATTTTTATTGTGTTTAATTTTCCCTTGGCTCACATTAACATATTATGCATTTGGCAGGAAGAGAGCAGCACTGGAACTTGCCTTTTCTTTCATAAGGTCACTGTGTCACAGGGAGCCCATAAGACCTAGTTGGCAGAACTGCTTATCACCAAGAGGTCCTGGACTTTGAGCTCAATGCAACAACTAGGTGGACTTTGGGTTGTCTACATTAAGGGGACATAGGATATGTGCTCTTTGTGAGACAAAGGCTGCCCTGAGGTATTTGGTGATTAATGGAGAACACATTGAGGCTGCTAACTATTCTAATCTGCTCTCTTCTTCCAGAACTCATAACTGAACTACATTTGCTCATCTCTACCTCATCCCAAGGCTTGACCATAGGTTCTATCTAACAAGATGTGTGCATAAGGGATGTGTACACTCTTCAAGTCTGACCTGGTCTCTAGACCCTTCCTCGTATGTTGCTCCATGCTTTTCCATTTCCAATGGGTTGGGATTTTCCTTGGAAGCCAGTTGCTAAAACTGACTGAGCCATTTCAGACCAACTCTATAACCTAGTTACAACCAATCTAGGACATGGTTATGTAATCTTCATGAATGGGAAGTAAACTATATTTGTTAAGTCACTGAACTTTTGTTGAATAGTAAAGCTATGTTCTCCAAAAATACTTTTATAGAAAATAAAGATAGCATTTTAATATCAATTTATGTGACTATTTTGGCTACTTTTCAAATTACATTAAGTTGGGTAGATAAGTGTGGTGTGCTATTTCTTAATACCTCCAATAATTGTATCAGATAAAAAACAAAGATGAAAGCAAAAAACTTTCTGTATATTTTTTCTGAAGTAACCAAGTAGTTCTCCCAAATATGTTTCCTTTGCTCCTCTTCCAATTCAATCTGCACTTTCACCACGCATGATCTTCAAGTTTCACTTAGTTGACTAAGAATTAAAGCATGGTGTAATCCATAGACTACTTCCGTTTTTGAAGTGCACTGGCCATGGCCCTAAATATTTTTCACTAAATCAAAATGAAACTGAAACTAGATTATCCGCAGGTGTTTCTGATTCTCATTCACTTGTTAATGTGAAAACATATTTGACAAAATGATTCTAACAGTTATAGCATTGATAGGTTGGAATGGTAGTTTGTGATATAAACATTAAGGAAACACTACAAATGCAGTGGAATTTCAGGCAGTTTGAAGGCATAAGAAAAAAAATATATTTTTAAAGTACTATAGGCTTTCCATTGCTCTTTATACAATGTAACCAGCTGTATAATTCCCAAATATAATGCCAGACACATACTAAATTACATGCTTATGGGTATTTTTAATATTTATTATTTAAAGTACCTAAAGATAGTATGAGTGCACCTTCCTTGATCTGATTTGCTGTGTTTTAATTGAATTTTAAAACTGAGGTGGGTTTTATGAAGATGGTGAATTTTAGCTATATAGGTTAAGAACAACAAGCAGAAAGTCAAGGGAATCAATAAAAAGTTGTGTATAGACTAATGACTCTCTAAATATTCCCTGAAAAATTTATATCAGACTAATTTTTTTTTCTTTATTGATTTCAGATAGGAGGGGAGAGGGAAAGATAAATAGAAACATCAATGATGAGAGAGAATTGATTGGCTGCCTCCTGCATTCTCCCTACTGCGGATCCAGCCAGCAACCCGGGCATGTGCCCCCTACTGGGAATCAATCTCCCTACTGCGGATCCAGCCAGCAACCCGGGCATGTACCCCCTACTGGGAATCAATTCATGACCTCCTGGTTCATAGGTTGATGCTCAACCACTGAGCCTTGCTGGCCTGGCTATATGAGACAATTTTTTATAGATAAAATACAATTAATACTTAAGAGACAATTGTTTTAGATACAAACTGTAATTTCAAACTTATAGCAATATTGGGTGTGGGGAGACAAAAACAGAGAAAAATAGGACAAAAAGAACCAAATTTCATACTTTGGAGACCTGACTCTGTGGTCCTTAGAAGTAATTCTCATGCTTCTGTTAATTCCTGCTTAAAAGGAACTAAGACCTTTCTTATTTACAGTTCAATAGTGTAGCATGGTAAGGCACAGAGGTGGAGTCAAACAAAATGTCTGGGTTTGGAGGCTAACACACATTTATTTGATTTGTCATTCTGGGCAAGATAAATAATCTAGCCAAGACTTATCCTTTTCTGTAAAATGATGATAATAAAAGTCTATGCATTAAACAAGGGGTGTGAGAATTATATTAGCTTAGTGGTTCTCAATATTTAACTTGTGTCATAATCACCCTGAGTTCCCAGTGATATTTTTCATTTCTAACAAGTTCTCAGTCAGATGCTCTTGATCTAGAAACCACACTCTGAAAACCACTATATAAACTAATGTGTATGCACAGCACTAGCAAGTTGTGTGATATTATGTGTTTGATATATTTTGACTATTAATTTTTTGGAGGTTTTTTATCTTCATAGTTGTATCCTATATAATAAAAGCTTAATATGCTAAGTGTCTGACTGTTCAACCATTTGACCAGTCACTATGACACACACTGACCACCAGGGGGAAGATGCTCCAACAAGTAGGTGAGCTTGCTGCTGGTGTCTGGCCCATTGGGACTGGATGAGTTGGGCTGGACATGCCCTGGAGCCCTCCCGCGGTCCCTCCCCAGCCCTGATTATGCATTGGTGTGGTCCCTCGGCCTTGCCTGCAGGGATCAGGCCAAAAACAGCTCTATAACATCCCCCAAGGGGTCCTGGATTTCAAGAAGGCACTGGGCCTCTAGTAAGAAGATAAACATTAACTTTGTAAATACTTTTATTTAAGGTGAACCTTGCTTTATTAGCATATATTTTCTTGAAATCTATATATACACACATAGCATATATATATACACATAGCATATATATATGCTATGTGTGTGTGTGTATATATATATATATATATATATATACACACACACACATATAGTATATGTAGATATATACATTTGATATGTTTATATTATATATTATATATTTTTGGATAATTTACAAATAGAAAGATGTTTTGTTGATGACACTACAAATGCATCTGATAAAAGGAGAACATTTTATAGAGTGAATTATTCTTTTCTATCCTTTTGAAATTTTACATCTTGGATTTTTTTAATAATGACATTTCTGTAATGGGTTGATATTGTTAGATAAGTTAGACATGAGCGGCTGGGGTGGGGCCTTTCCTGGGGTCCTGAACAGGGGTAGGACCAAAATTGCCTTCAGACTGCCTCTCTATGGGCAGCCCAGCAGCCAGCAACCACCCAAGGTCAGGATCGGAACCAACCAGTTCTTGGCACAAGATCAGAGGGAAATAGCATGACCTTAATGTGACCTTACTAGGGCCCTGGACTAATTACAATAAAATTTGCATTTCAGTTTTGACCTCCTCCTTTATGCATTACTAGAGGCCCAGTGCACAAAATTCATGCACGGGGTGGGGGTCCCTCAGCCCGGCCTGCACCCTCTCCAATCCGGGACCCCTTCCGACTGCCTCTTGCAATTTGAGACTTCTGAGTCCTAACTGCTCACCTGTCTGCCTGCCTGATCGCCCCTAACCACCTCTGCCTGCCTGATTGCCCCTAACCATCTCTGCCTGCCTGCCTGATCTCCCCTAACTGCTCGCCTACCAGCCTGATCACCCCTAACTGCTCCCCTGCTGGCCTGATCGCCCCTAACCACCTCTGCCTGCCTGATTGCCCCTAACCATCTCTGCCTGCCTGCCTGATCACCCCTAACTGGTTCCCTGTTGGCCTTATCACCCCTAACCACCTCTGCCGTGCCCTGCACCCGGGCCCCAGGATTCCCTTCTCCAGGCTGGTTGCAGGAACCTGGGACCTGGGCTTCCCTTTCTCTGGCTGGCCACAGGTACCCAGAACCCAGGCTGGCTTTGCCTGGGCTGACAACAGCTGCAGGGAACTGTGGGCAGGTGGTTTTGCCTGGGCTGAAGCTGCAGGCACCCAGGACCATGGGGCAGATGGCTTGTCTCTCTCCCAGGCCACAGGTGCATCTGCTATTGCCCAGACCATGGGGCAGGCAGCTTGTCCCTCTCCCAGGCCACAGTCTGGCTGGTCCCCATTCCTCTTTCGTGAGCTCATTTGTGCCTGGCTGGTCCCCATTTCTCTCTCCCCAGTGTTGAGTGTCTGAGCCATTACAGCATGATGGTGTGATGGAGTGACGACCACTTGCATATTAGCTCTTTATTATATAGGATAGGTAAGGGCATGCACAGAATAAATATAGTTATATAGCACTTTTCTGTCAATCATCCAAGAAAGTCTCCACCCAGAAAATTTCTCATTTAAATCATATAACTGCCTGTCTGGCATGGCTCAGTGGTTGAGCATCAAACTGTGAACCAGGATGTCACGGTTTTATTCCCAGTCAGGGTACATGTTGGCGTTGCAGGCTTGATCCCCAGTAGGGGGCTGGCAGGAGATAGCCGATTGATGATTCTCTCTCATCATTGATGTTTCTATCTCTCTCTCCCTCTCCCTTTCTCTCAAAATAAATAAAAATATATTTTAAAAATAAATAAATAAACCATATATTCGGAGTCATTGTCTCTGTCAACTGGCTGACTCCTCACTTGGATTATGTTCAATAAATCCCACTTTGCTTTATTTTAATTTTTATTGACCTTAAAATCTTTTCTGCACTGATGAAAGGATCTGAGGTCCCAGCCAGTAATCCCAATCAATAACAGTATCTTAAACAGGTACTGATTAAAAAGATTAAATTTACAATGACTTTATGCTCTTAGTTGTGGGGGCCAGATGTAATCTGGCAAGGTCCTTGTACCTGAAGGGGCTAGCAAAGCTGGGACCCTTACCCACAAAGTTTTCCCAGACTTGTTTGGATGGCAATTATCAGTAGAATGAGAACAGCCTTTCATGGCTTACCAAGAAGTCTGTAACTATTTACTGAGATATGCTGTACTGAGAACTTGTCCTTCTGCTGTGTCTCTCCCTTAGAGATTAAGAGGAACAAAGAATACATTCCTCTTGGCAGACCTCCTATTCAGTGTGTTATGTATAAATTGTATTGTGTGGCTAATAAAGTTGCTTCAGTTCTTCGAGAGAACTGGGGTCCTCCCGACCCCGCTATCCTGTCTTTCTTTCTTTTCTCAATTCCCACCTCCCTGCCTCAGCCCAGCTCAACCCTGTCAGGCTGGCCCTGACATTAGTGAGTTTTCTTATGACTCCAATGCTTCTATTATGATTGTCATCAATAATGGTTTATTGCCATTATGAGCAGGTCTAAGATTTTCCTATTTCAAATGATCACAAAGAATGCAGAGGTCAGTCCACACTGTATGTAAACAACTATTAATTATGTGATAAATGGCTAAAATATCATACTGCTTTGTTAAAATTTATATTTTGCCTTAATAATAGGTTGTGATAGTATGTATATGAGAAGAGAACTAATAATATGTTCAAAGAAAAGCATAAAAACAACTAGAGGCCCTGTGCATAAAAACAACTAGAGGCCCAGTGCAGGCCTCATGCACTGGAGGGGGGAGTCCCTCAGCCCAGCCTGCCCCCTCTCACAGTCCAGGAGCCCTCAGGGGCGGGAGGCGACCCAATGATCAGGGTAAAGCGACGCCCACATCACACCTCTAGTGCTGCCACTGCTGGCAGAGCAAGCCTTGGCCGGCCCTGGTTACCTGAGCCTCGGGCCAGCTCCGAGTGGCTGGGGGGTTGAGGGAACTGGGGGACTCTGGAGGCATGCGCCCCAGCAGGGCTGAGAGGACTGGACGCTGCCATCTTGTGGCTGTGGGCGCCACCATCTTTGAGGGCATGGCAATCAATTAGCATGTTCCCTCCTTATTGGCTGTGGGTGCTGCCATCTTTGCAATGATGTGAGGGTCAATTAGCATATTCCCTCTTTATTAGATAGGATAAGGCAACTCATCTAAAATCCAAAAACAACAAAGAGTAAAGAAGGATTTTTTTTGTTGGTAATTAAATGAATGATTAGTAAGGAGAAAGAACTACAATACAATTATATTAAATATTAAAATTTTTTCATATTTTTTTGTTGTGTGTTCATTTGTTTTTGCTCAAAGAGGCTACCAAGAAGTTAATGATGGCTATAGGAATATCAGAATAGCTTTTAGAATTTGAAATGAAGGACAGCATGGTCTGTATCATTATTAGTCAAGACTGTATTATTTAATAAAAAATATATCTTAAAAATGTTATCCACCTTAAGTCATATATTTTTATCTCTGTTTCCTATCCTTAATGAATGTTGTCTCAAATTCTTTCAGCTAATCCCAAAGAAAACATGCCTTCAAACAAAAAACAAAAACAAAAAGGATGAAAGAAAAATCTTTAGCATGCTGATTAGGCAATAAATAGAATTATTGGTGACATCCACAGCTTTTCACAAGCCAAAGCAAAATATTTCAACTTATTTTCAATTTTTTTTTCTGCCATTGTTTCAAATAAAATTGTGAAAATATTTGCATTAAGAAGCTTGTGAAAACCGAACAAAGACTCTGGGCTGGTAAATGCATTGTCTCATTCAGTGAGATTATTTACTTCTTTGACAGTTTCACTCTTGATGAGGACATGAGCAGTTACCTTTACTCCAGGCTGTATGATATGTGGAATTTTTATCAGACAGTTGTTATTAAGTGTTGTTTAAATGAAAGTGACAGTCTCCTTTAATGGGTTGAATGTTAAAAAGATTAGCAAACAAAAAAATCTTATAACATGAACTGAATTTTTAGATTTTTTTTCTTTTCCTTGGCACACTGTCATACTATGAAAGTTTTAGATTATTTTAAGACCTGGAGTAGTCTTAATTCCCAATTCCCTTAGGATGCTCCGTAGTACTAAGTACTGTCTTTGGCTTCTTCTTAGGTGACTTTATTTCTTCCTTTGCCTTTTATTGATCTTACCCATCTCTGAAAACACAAAATTTATACTAACCAATACTTTCAATATAAAATAGAGAAGAATGCATAATAAAATAAAAAACAAAAACTATATTTTGATGAAAAAGCCAGACTGAAGGAAATGTTCTATTTTTTAAGTAAACAAAACATTTACACTTTACTTACAATTCTGATTATATTTTATATCTTGTATAACATTGGTAAACACATTTTGCTGTGGAAACAAGAAGCATTTATTAATTTTTTTACTAAAGGAGACTATACAAATATTACTACATTACAAAATACTATTCCATGTCTTTCAAAGTCATGTTTAATTATTCAATAATGAATCTTTATTTTAGATGGAGATCAATATTTAAATAAGTATATTTGCAGAAAAGAAGATAAGGTTTAGGATTATATCGCAGTGAGTAGCATGATCATATTGAAATAGAACTGTATTAAATATCTTACACTAATATCTGGAGCAAAATATAAGTAGAGATATTAATATTAAGTAGAAATATTAATATTAAGTAGAAATGTAAAGTGAAAACATTATCTTCAGAATCTGTTTTTGAAAATAACTTTCAATTGCACTAATAAACAGGACCTGGTGATAATACCTTAGATTTAAAGCTTCTTGATGTCAGGTATAGTATTTATTGTTATATTCCTATTTCCTAGTGAAACAATAGTATTTATATTATTAACAAATGAGAGAATCTGATTCTATTATTCATACACATTATCTACATTTTTGCCTCATAGCCATCTCATTAATTATAAACAAATGTCATAAATACAAGTTGTATTTTGTCTTTTTTTTTTCTTTGTGAAAATCTCTTTACTTTTGTCTTTCAGGGCAATATAGCTACCTAACTAACATTTCTTTACCTCTCTCTCTCTCTCTCTCTCTCTCTCTCTCTCTCTCTTT
>NW_005355799.1:262219-274799 GCF_000412655.1 Myotis brandtii | reverse complement strand
GAAAGAAAGAAAGAAAGAAAGAAAGAAAGAAAGAAAGAAAGAAAGAAAGAAAGAAAGAAAGAAAGAAAGAAAGAAAGGAAGAAAGAAAGGAAGGAAGGTCATATCCTATGAAATACACATCTTGAAAATGCCTAAAGAAAGTTGTCATTTTTTCACGGTAAAGGGACTGGAGTCGGTGTTGATGAAAATACCTTTGTGGCTGTGGTGACTGGAAGTGGCTGCAACAGCGGGGTGATGGGGCTGGTGCCTTCCCCTGATCAGCCCGGTCGCCTCCCACAAAGGGAGGCCAGACTGTGGCTTAGGCTCGCTCCCCAAGGGGAGCAAGGAGCAGGGAGTAGGACATCCCCTGAGGGCTCCCAATATGTGATAGGGGGCAAGCTGGGCTGAGGGACCCCCCCGGTCCAGTGCACAAATTTTTGTGCAGCGGGCCTCTAGTGTATATATATATAATTAGTTTTGTTTGTATTGTCTAAATTACCTGGCATCTCCTATTTTAGTTTTACTCTGGTCCCTTGTCAACTACCAATTTTTTAATTATAATTGCTCAGGATTCTGTCCTAAAGTTCCTCTCACTTATACATTCTTTTACATTTTACTTATCTTTGTCCATTTTCCACTGAGGGTCAATGATAAATCATGAACAAAGTCATCTGAAAATATCATAACTCCGAGATTCCTAACTCAAACTTCTACATCTCTAATCAGAAACTTCTGGACTGTGATACCATGATTGATAAAGAGCTCCAGTCAAACTATTATATATGACTTCAATGGTACTTCCAGATTAAAAATGCCCTTTGCTTCATCACTCCTTTTTTCTAACTAATCAACATATCCATTTATTATTTATATAAAGTTATATAATCAAATTTTTGACCTGAAATTTCATTAATTTAGTATGCCCTGTGTGTATTCTTTTTAAAAAAATATTGATTATTTCAAGTATTACAGATGTAGCCTTTTTAATCCCCACTTCCCCTCCACCCAGTTTCCACCCCACCGTTCTATTATTCATACACATTATCTACATTTTTGCCTCATAGCCAGGCCCGGATTGTGAAAGGGACGTCCAACTGCCTATTTAGACCCGATCCCTGTGGTTTGGGGCCTAAACAGGCAGCGGGGAGGGCAGTTGGAGGGAACCAGGCCTGCAGGGAAGGGCAGTTAGGGGTGATCAGGTCAGCAGGGGAGAAGTTAGGAGTCAATCAGGCTGGCAGCGGAGTGGTTAGGGGCAATCAGGCAGGCAGGCAAGCAAGTGAGTCAGCAGTCCCGGATTGTGAGAGGGACATCCAACTGCCTATTTAGACCTGATCCCTGTGGTTTGGGGCCTAAACAGGCAGTCAGACATCCTTCTAGGGGTCCCAGATTGGAGAGGGTGCAGGCTGGGCTGAGGGACAACCACCCCCCAGTGTACAAATTTCGTGCACCAGGCCTCTAATTCTATATAATAAAAGGCTGATATGCAAATAGACCAAACGGTGGAACGACCAGTCACTATGATGTGCACTGACATGCTGAGGGACAACCACCCCCCAGTGTACAAATTTCGTGCACCAGGCCTCTAATTCTATATAATAAAAGGTTGATATGCAAATAGACCAAACGGTGGAACGACCGGTCACTATGATGTGCACTGACATTCAGGGGTCAGACGCTCAATGCAGGAGCTGCCCCCTGGTGGTCAGTGCGCTCCCACAGGGGGAGCACTGCTCAGCCAGAAGCAGGAAGTGGGCCTAAGCTGGTAGGCGGACATCCCCTGAAGGGTACCGGACTGCAAGAGAGCACAGACTGGGGTGAGGAACATCTGCCCCCCCCCTCGCCCCCATGCATGAATGTTGGGCACTGAGCCTCTAGTGTGCATATAAGATCTTTGGTTAATGTCTTCCCTCCTCCTCACCTTCCCTCTGCGATTCCTCAGTCTGTACAATGTTTCCATGCCACTGGTTCTATTTTATTCATTAGTTTATTTTGTTCATTAAATTCCTTGTTCATTTATTTGGATTTTTAGATTCAATTGTTGATAGATATATATTTATTGCCATTTTATTGTTCATTTTTCTTCTTCTTCTTCTTCTTCTTCTTCTTCTTCTTCTTCTTCTTCTTCTTCTTCTTCTTCTTCTTCTTCTTCTTCTTCTTCTTCTTCTTCTTCTTCTTCTTCTTCTTCTTCTTCTTCTTCTTCTTCTTCTTCTTCTTCTTCTTCTTCTTCTTCTTCTTCTTCTTCTTCTTCTTCTTCTTCTTCTTCTTCTTCTTCTTCTTCTTCTTCTTCTTCTTCTTCTTCTTCTTCTTCTTCTTCTTCTTCTTCTTCTTCTTCTTCTTCTTCTGTTTTTAAAACATACCCTTCATAATTTCATGTAATACTGGTTTGGTGGTGATGAACTCCTTTTGCTTTTTCTTGTCTGTGAGCTCTTTATCTTATCTTTAATCCTAAATGATAGCTTTGCTGGGTAGAGTAATCTTGGTTGTAGGTCCTCACTATTCATCACTTTGAATATTTCCTGCCACTCCTTTCTGGCCTGCAAAGTTTCTGTTGAGAAATCAGCTGACAGTTGTATGGGCACTACTTAGTAAGTTACTAACTGCTTTTCTTTTGCTGCTTTTAAGAGTCTCTCTTTGTCTTTAACCCTTGGAATTTTAATTATGATGTGTCTTGGTGTGGAGCTCTTTGGTTTTCTCTTGTTTGGGACTCCCTATAAGTCTATTCCTTTCACCAGGTAGGGGAAGTTTTCTGTCACTATTTTTTCAAATAGGTTTTCAATATTTTGCCCTCTCTCTGCTCCTTCTGGTACTCCCATAATGCAAATATTGGTATGCTTAAAATTGTTCCAGAGGCTTCTTACACTATCTTCATATTTTTGGATTATTTTTTCTTTATTTTTGATCTTCTGATTGGGTGTTTTTTGCTTCCTCATATTCCAAACTTTTGATTGCTTCTAGGAATCCTCTACTCTACTGCTGAATCCCTGTAAATTATTCCTTATTTTAGATAGTGTATGCTTAATGTCTGACTGGTCCTTTTTCTTTTTTTCAAATATATTTTTATTGACTTTGGGGAGGAAGGGAGAGGGAGAGAGATAGAAACATCAATGATGAGAGAGAATCATTGATTGGCTGTCTCCTGCATGCCCCCACCAGGGATTGAGCCCACAACCCCGGTATGTGCCCTTTACCAGAATCGAACCAGGGACCCCTCAGTCCCCAGGACCAAAGCTCTATCTACTGAGCCAAATCAGCTAGGGTCTGACTGGTCCTTTTTCATGTCTTTAAAATTCTTACTAAGATCCTTGAAAGTCTCACTGAGTCCCTTGAAGCTCTCATTAAGATCCTTGAGCAACCTTATAACCAGTGCTTTGAACTCTGTATTTAGTAGTTTGCTTGCTTCCATTTCATTTAGTTCTTTTTCTGGATATTTCTTCTGTTCTTTCATTTGTGACCTGTTTCTTTGTCTCCACATTTTGGCTGATTCCCTGTGTTTGTTTCTATGTATTAGGTAGAGCTGCTATATCTCCTGGAATTGGTAGAGTGGCCTTGTGCTGTAGGTGTCCTATAGGGCACAGTTGCTCAGACTCCCCAGTCACCTGAGCTGGGAACTCTAGGTGCATCCCTAGGTGCAACTCTAGGTGGGCTGTGTGCATAGTCTTGTTGTAGTTGAGCCTTGTTTGCCTCACTTGGAAGAATTGACATCCATGGCAATTGTCTGAGACCATCTTCAACTACAATGGAAGAGATGCTTGCAGGAGATACCCCTATGGAGCAGGACTTGCTTCAGTGGGGCTTTGGTGCTCACTGAATCTGCCCCTTGAGTATATCACTTGTGGATGTGTAGAGTTATAATCTGGTATGGTCTGAAGCTGTCTACCATGTGCACTGCTCTGCAGTCAGCCACTGCCTGGGGCTACCAGGCAGGAGTTACAGAATGATCTGAAGATGGAGGATACTTATGTTGGGCTTGGAATTTACAAGGCAAGGCCAAATTGCGAAGCAAGGCAGACTGATGCTAGTGTTGGATCTTGAGCCTCTTATTGATAGGTATGGGGCTCCCTGAACCAACTTCAGCTTGTTTAAGAGATTTTAGAAAAGTCTGAAGCCTGAGCCAGGACAGGCCATTAATATGGAAAAGCCACTGCAAACAACTTGGGTGGGGCTACAAAATGGATGGGGCAGGGTCTTAAGGAATCACCATGCTGGCGAGAACATTGTGAGCCATGCTGGTGGAAACTCACATATGGCTACCAATCAGCTCTGTGTTGGGGGAGGTGCCAGCACAGGAATAATGATCCATTTGGGAGAAAGCTGCCCCTGAGTTCCTGCCCCAATTCCAGACAGTCCAGTTTCTCCCTATATATCCCTGGTTCCCCCAATGCCACCGCCTAGCACTGGAGCTCAGAGGGAGTGGGACCGTGTATCAGCGGTTCTCAACCTGTGGGTCGCAACCCCTTTGGATGGTCGCCTAAGACCATCCTGCATATCAAATATTTTCATTATGATTCATAACAGTAGCAACATTACAATTATGAAGTAGCAACGAAAATAATTTTATGGTTGGGTCACAACATGAGGAACTGTATTTAAAGGGCCAGAAGGTTGAGAACCACTGGGTAAGTTCATGTACTGACCCTTTCAAAGGGACTGCCTGAGTCTCCAGCAGCCTCTGTGTCACTCAGCCAAAATCCCTGATAGTTTTTATAACCTGAAATTACGGGGAATTTTCTTCCCAGCTCTTGAACCTGGGCTAGGGTTCTGGTGTGGGGCGGGGACAACTTGCTTCTCATGGGAGGCCTCTATAGCCAAGATATCCCTCCCAATTAAAAACATGCCACACTTGGGTGTTGGACCAGCTTGTTCTGTGCCTCTGCCCATCCTGCTAGTCTCAATGTGCTTTTTTCCCTTACTTCTCTATTTGTAGGACTTACATTCATCCAGCTTTCAGGCAGTTCTAAGTGATAGTTGTTCTATATTTTAGGTGTAATTTTGATGTGATTGTGGGAGGCCGTGAATACAGGCATTTACCTACACTGCCATCTTGGTTCTCTCTCCCCCTGTCTACCTTTTTACTTTTTTCCTCCCAGTCTAAAACATTGCAACTTCTCAATTATTCTTTTTCCCTAAGAGACAATATGCAAGTTTAAGTTAGAATTCTAAAAGGTCATCTTAACTATCTCCATGTCTAATACACTTTAAATATCTATAAATCCTGCATATTAAATGTCTTTCATTCTATCCACCTCCATTTAGGTCTATGCAAGTATCTTAATACAAATGATATCAATCTTCTACAGAGAAGAAAGGAGTTTTGGATATCCACATTGCCTCCCAAAACCTTCATGGTATCAATATATCTTCACATAGTAGCTAAATCTTAAAATGTAAAATAAAGCCATTTATCCAGATGAAATAGCTCACTGGCTACTAATATGGTCCACAAAGTCTTATGTCATGTGACTTCTGCCTAACTTACCTGTCATTTATAATGCTATTGAATTTTTTTCATTTTTGAACTATAGTCACAATGTATTTCTTTCTATTTCCAATAGCTATTTTTGTTTCTTCTAATTTTCATATGCCATTTCTTATCCCATATATTTTATCCCTCCCCCCACCACACACACACACACACAACACACACACACACATTAAATTTAATGACATGTTTTAGTCTAATGTTTCTTTCTCTGGAAATCTTCCCTGACCATCAAGGCTAGATAATATTTTATAGCATGTACCTTTCTCATTAAAACTGACACAACTACTGAGTAGATGCAACATTAGAAATGGATCCCAATGTAATCTCAGAGACAACCAGCTGGCTTAACAAATTCATTACTAGATTCTCATTTACTAGGTGAAGGACCATCTTTATGCTTGACTATCCAACTCTAGGTATCTATATATACATATAAAAGCCTAAGCGACCATTAGGACTGAACAACCAGAACGACTGGAAAGACCGGTCGACCAGTTGCTATGACACGCACTGACCACCAGGGGGTAGACTCTCAATGCAGGATCTTCCCCCTGATTGTTAGTCTGCTCCCACATCCAACCTCCCATGGCTGAACAACCTCCCCTGGTCCCTCCAGCCAGCCAGCGGGCCAACCTGCTGTGGTCCCTCACCCCAGCTGGCCAACCTCCTGCAGTCCCTCCCCTTGTCCCTTCCCCCAGTCTGCAGGTCCTGATTGGGCCCAGCCCTGATTGGCGTGGGTCTGATCAGGGCTGGGCAAAATGTCCCCCATCGGCCCTGATCACCGGCCAGGCCTAGGGACCCACCCATGCACTAATTCGTGCACCGGGCCTCTAGTATTTTCATATGACGACTGTTCCACAGAAATTATAAACAACATATTTGTCATTTTCACTCATAATTGCCCAAATAAGATATATAGGTATTGTCCTTACTCTTCATTCTTTCTCACAAGCAATACCAAATTAATAATAAAATTCTAATGCTTCTTTCTAAATGCAGCTAAGTTAATCCACTCTTCTGCATGCCTATTAAACTATTCTAGTCTAACACAACATCACTCATTATGTGCCTCCAGTAAAAGTTTCCTAGTTGTACTTCCCACATCCAATGTTGCCATTATACAAAAAATAAGCCGTTTGCTGTGTAAATCTTACCTGTCATCACGTGTTTAATATTTTTTAATATTTTTTCATTTCTCTTAAAATAAATTCCAAAAGGTTTAGAGGCCTTATGCTATTAAGTAGGCATTGCTCATAATTAAGAAGTTAAATTAATTTGTGAATATTTTATCCTGTAAAACTATATAGGTTAAAAATAAAATTCTTTTAATATTACATCTCTTTTATATAACAATGTATAAGAAATGTAGACACCTTCCTTTGTTTATGATTTAAGCTACAGAGCACTTCTAAGTAGTATCAAGCCACTCCTCTTGTCCAGAGCTTATCTTTCTTGTAGAAATATATCCTTAATTATCTGTGTCACACAGTACTATGGACCATTTTGGATGCACAATCTGTTCATTAACATCATTTATTACAGATGAGAAAAAGGTAAAATATTCAAAGAAAAATTTAAAATCTCAGGGATAACACAACCAGTATACATGCAATTAGATAATCTTATTTTTAACTAAAATAGCATTCTGATGCTGCTCACCTTATATTAATGATTTCTTGATGTGCCTACATGTAATGGTGTCATACAAGGTCCTTTCAACCAAACAACCCATACTGGGGAATCTCAGCTCCTCCAAAGCTAGATATGAAAAAGCAAGTTCTGGACAGAGACAAATATTTTCTTCCCCACCTTCCTAAAACCTTCTCTCTTAATTCTTATTTATTGTCTAACACCTTTCTCTTCACTCTATGACCAGCAGTATAATATTTATACTTATTAGGAAAAAATAGAGAGAGAAAGAAAAACACAGAAGGCAGTCAGAGTGCATAGTGATCAAAAGCTACTTTGTAGCTCAATAACCTCCTCTGTAAAATGCAAATAATGAAAGTAACTACCTTAAACGTTGTTATAATGATGAATTGAATTTTTTGTAAACTGCTTAGACCAGTGGTTCTCAACCTTCTTAATGCCACGACTCTTTAATACAGTTCCTCATGTTGTGGTGACCCCCAACCATAAAATTATTTTCGTTGCTATTTCATAACTGTAATTTTGCTACTGTTATGAATCATAATGTAAATATCTGATATGCAGGATGTATTTTCATTGTTACAAATTGAACATAATTAAAGCATAGTGATTAATCACAAAAACAATATGTAATTATATATGTGTTTTCCGATGGTCTTAGGCGACCCCTGTGAAAGGGTCGTTCGACCCGCAAAGGGGTCGCGACACACAGGTTGAGAACCTCTGGCTTAGACCAATGCCTGGGGCTGAGGACAAATATATAATTGTTAGTTATTATTACCCGAGAAAATTTTTGCATAGGGATACACACATAGTAAAAAATACTTTGTATGGAAATTCTTCAAGTATTTTCAAAAAATAATGTCCCTCTCAAAACTCTTCACTCCTTGTCAAAACTCCACCTTTTTTACAATGCCTAATCCTTTCATCCATTTATCATAGAAGAGAATTTTAAGTGTCTGAAACAGTCTGCCTATTAATTTCTCAACAAACATTTATATATATTTCACACTTAAAAACTGAAAAGTAAAACCTGTAAGAAACATAGCCTGAAAGAATAGACTAATAGCATCACCTCGATTTCATTCACCTGTCCATTCATTTATTCATTGAACAACGCTGTACTGAGTGCTCACTATATGCCAAGCACTAAGCTAAGTATTAGGGATAAAAATATAAATTAGAAGCAACCACTTCCCTTAAATAGGTCATTGTCTACAGAGAAACTATTTAAATAACCCTGTACCATCAAAGATGCCAAGGAGTAAACTTTGGTCAATATAGTGTCTCAGGTCCAGAGTTAAAGAAGAAAGAGGAACCCAGCCAGTGTGGCTAGGTGGTTGAGCATCAACCTATGAACTGGGAGGTCATGGTTCAATTACTGGTTGGGGCACATGACTGGATTGTGGGCTTGACCCTCAGTGGGAAGCATGGGGAGGGCAGCTGATTGATGATTCTCTCTCATCATTGATGTTTCTATCACTCTCTCTTCCTCTCTATGAAGTCAATAAAAACATATAAAAAAGAAGAAGAAAGTGCCTTAGAACACAGCAACATTTAAACTGGAAGCTGAGATTCAGCAAGGCAAAAGAAATCTTGAGGTATTTCTGTAGAAGTTGTTATTAAACCTGAGCTTGGACTATAGGATTGTGGACAATAACCACTTATATGAGATTAAAGGTTTCCATGTAAGCAAGATTTGGACTGGGGCTGGTCAGTACCTAGAATAATTTATTTTATTAGAATGTTGCATTCTTATCCTGATCAAGGACAGGGACTATGAAATAGCCATAGAAAAGAAGGGAACACATTATCTTAACATAATAGGAAGGTGTTTTTTTCCTAACATTATAAGGAGACAATTTATGTTTAAGAAATACATAAAACAAATTGTTAAAATATGCTCTCTCCTCCTACTGTCATGATTACACTCTAACACAAACAAATGAGATAGAGAAATTACATAAAAAAGTCTGATATTTATATTACAGTAACAGCAAAATAACAAAAAACATTTAATTTACTATTTATATTTCAGGTTTGATTGCATAATTGATGGTGTAGCAATATTTAAATGAATGATAATTTAAGGATAATTAATAAATTACTACATAAGTATTTCATAAAATTTATTTTTGTCATCATGGTAGCAAAACCTCTTTTTCTTGGTACAATAATGATTTTCAAAAACCTTATTATTGACTAGAGGCCTGGTGCATGAAATGCATGCATGGGTAGGGTTCCTAGGCCTGGCCGGCGATCAGGGCTGATCTGTGGGGTGACTGGTGGGGTGATCAGGGAGGCCCCTGCTGGCACCCGCCTTGGCTGGCCTGACGCTGCCTGCTTGCTGGCCCTACCGCTTGCCACTGCCCGCTCGCCAACCAGCACCTCTCCCCGCCGCTACTGCCACTGGTCACCTCCCTCTGCGAGGTGACCAGTGGGGCGATCAGGGGGCCCTGTTGGCACCCGCCTTGGCTGGCCTGGGGCCTGTGGGCTAGGGACAGCTCCTGCATTGAGCATCTGCCCCCTGGTGGTCAGTGCACATCATAGCGACTGGTCATTCCACCGGTCATTCCGCTGTTTGGTCAATTTACATATTCGACTTTTATTATATAGGATAGTAGGGTTCTCAGAATAAAAAGTATTGTACCAAAATGTACAGTTTGTATATGTTCTTCAAAAGCTTAAAGTGAAAATTTCAAACATTTTCTTTTCTCAAAACTATGTATTTTCAAATAGAAATAGTTATTTACTAAAGCAAAATCAACACTTTAAATTCAAAATGACATAATCAAGTTAGTAATTTAATTTTTTGAAAAAATAATTGATTATTAAATTTTTATGAAAAATAAAACTATTCAAAATTCAAATGGGCAATTTTTATCTTATTATTGATGTCAAGAATTAATATCATGCTATACACACATTTCATCTAGACCTACATATATATGTGCACTTGCATAATAAGAGAGATTGTTTAATATTTCAGTATGTTCTTCAGTCACCATGTGAAACTGTTCTGAATACCATGTAATTCTTGAGTATCTCTGGAACCACAAATTGAAACAAAAGTGAAGAAAGAATAAAAGGTCACTCAGCGCTACTGGGAAATTATACTTGGTTATGCAGGAACCTATTGCATTCATGCCTAGAGAAAGTATTTGACAAGTTAATTAATTTGTCTTTTCTCTTAACTAAATGCTTCTGCTGCTCAAATTGTCTCCACGCTCTGTCACAGTGCATTCTGTAGTATAGGCAGCAGCACAATCCATAAATGTTCTCAGTGTTCAGGCATCCATTATTTCAAGGACATGTG
This sequence comes from Myotis brandtii, assembly GCF_000412655.1. Classification (NCBI taxonomy): domain Eukaryota; kingdom Metazoa; phylum Chordata; class Mammalia; order Chiroptera; family Vespertilionidae; genus Myotis; species Myotis brandtii. The sequence continues at coordinate 264,372 of NW_005355799.1, read as the reverse complement.
CAAGTGACGCGGTGAAGCATTACCTCAGGTCCAGAAAGGAATTACTCACAAGAGCAGACATTTAGGGTTATGGTCACCCTATGTCAACCTTGAGCATTGGATCCAGAGTGACAGATGTGCCCAAGTGTACTTTATTAAATTAATTTTTTCTATGTGTTTATGAACTGTGGATCTTCTAATGTGCTGGTGAAGATCAGAGGCCTCTTCTGCCCTACTTTAAGGAAGATACTGATTAAGGTATATACGTGTACCTTAAAAGCATGTAAAAGACATAAATAGACATTTGGGGGGAATGAAGAGAAGATTCATAATTGTGTGTGTTCTTTTCAGAAGTGTTAAACTTTAAGATAAGTTTAAGAGGGTGGGTAGTAACATATGTGTAGAACTATATAAGAATTTAGGCATGAGGGCAAAGGTGAAAATCTGACTACAGGAGTAAACAGGACCTTACGTCACAGGCTAATGAGCTGGGACTTTAATCTTTAGGGTAAAAATAAGTTATTTCATTATTTTTATTGGCAAAACAGTTATTTTTAGAAAGATGATTGCCAGCATATGGGATTGGAAGGAAGCATGTCTGGATACAGGAGAAGAGCTAAGAGGAAGTTGAAAAAGATTTGGGGAGAAATGTAAAGACTTGAACTAAAATGATGTCAGGGGTATTGGAGAAGGCAGTACTTGAAACAGTATATGAGATAGTTACTTGGCTCTCTCTGTAGTTGAGGATCTCAGGTGTTTTCAGAGACACATCATAGGAAAGTAATTATTTTATGTAAGAAATTTAAAGATGCTTTATTTGAATTAAAATATATTTACCAATGCAATTACCAATGTAATTTTCTGAAAGAATATAAATACTCAGAATTAAATATTTAAAAATGGATTGGAAAATAAAATTTTAATCCAATTTACACATTTCGAAGACAAGCACACTGAATATCAGGGATGGAAATAGATTCCCTCAAGATTCTCCAGATGATTAATACCAGAGTGGTGGCTAAATTATGGTTTCTAGAGCTCTGTTCAATTCACAATATTTTTCTCTAACTAGTCCCAAAGTCTGAGACAGCTATTGCTATAGTCAATATAATTTTAATATGCTATTGTACTAGATATGTAAAAAATATAAAACATGACTTATTTTATAATACTTTAATTTGTGGCATTTAATTTATTGTGATATTAATCCTGACCATATATTACAAGGAAAAATAAGAAGATCTAAAAGAACTCATGAAACCCAAAATTTTCAAAACCAACCTTACTAGCAGTTCCCATAGAAAACTGAGACAGGAAGTAAATAAAAACTAGAACAAATAAATTTAGAGCCTGACATGCCCAAATACCCAGAGAAGATGCCTGAGGGAGATATGATTCCTTAAAAAATACATATGCCCTTGAAAATATATGCTATATTATAAAAAAGATTATGTTCATTTCTCAAAAATAAAAAAGAATCAAATTTTTAAACAATTGTGTTCAGAATTTTCCAGGTCAAAAATATCAAAGACTATCAAAGTATAGAAAAAAAATCAAATTCTGCCATTTTTCACCTTGCAGTTAAAAATGAAAACAAGTAGTTTATAAATAGCATGAAAATTCAGGCAACTTTCATGGAAAGTGATTTAAGGCAACTGTGGATATTTTTCAACAGAAATATTGTACCTACAGTCATTTATATTGAACTAGAGGCCTGGTGCACAAAAATTTGTGCACTGGGGGGGGGGGTCCCTCAGCCTGGCCTGTGCCGTCTCACACTCTTAGACCCCTTGGTGGATGACCACCTGCTGGTGTAGGCCTGCTTCCTGGGGAATTGGGCCTAAGCTGGCAGTCAGACATCCCTCTGGCAGCCCAGGAGCCCTCGGGGGATCTCCGCTTGCCAGCGGGGAGCAGGTCTAAGCTGCAGTAGGACATCCTTAGCGCTGCTGAGGAGGCAGGAGAGGCTCCTACCACCACCGCTCTACTGGCAGCTGGCAGCCTGGCTTGTAGCTGAGCAGAGCTCCCCCTGTGTGAGCGCACTGACCACCAGGGGGTAGCTCCTGCATTGAGCATCTGCCCCCTGGTGGTCAGTGTGTGTCATAGTGACCAGTCATTCCCAGTCTTTCTGCTGTTAGGGTCAGTTTGCATATTACCCTTTTACTATATAGGATAGA
>NW_005355799.1:255561-261599 GCF_000412655.1 Myotis brandtii | reverse complement strand
CAAGCCTCCTGCTCGCTTCAGCTCCATGGCTGCCGGCCGCCATCTTGGTTGGGTTAATTTGCATATAGTTGCTCTGATTGGCTGGTGGGCATGGCTTAAGGCATAGCAAAGGTATGGTCAATTTGCATGTTTGTCTTTTATTAGATAAGATAAGCAATAAGCAAGCTTCTACCTATGAGCAAGGAGTGAAGAATATTGGTTTCTATGACTTATTAATGAGGATAATGACAACTATTTTAAAGCCAGACTCCAGTGTCCAAGGAGTTTAAAACATATAAACCAATCTCTTCCAACATGGAAACTTCATACTTAAGAGAAATAAGTTAAAATAAATATGTCTATATAATTCAAAATGTGAATTGCTAAAAAAAAAATAACAACTCAGAGATGTGTTTGAAAACTTATTGTTATCATCTATGGCTAAAACATGCTTCCTAGTATTTTTTTAATATATTTGTATTAATTTTAGAGAGAAAGATAGAAACCTCAATGATGAGAGAGAATCATTGATCGGCTGTGATCAAGCCCACAACATGGGCATATGCCCTGACCGGGAATCAAACTGTGACCTCCTGTTTCATAGGTCCATGCTCAACCACTTAGCCACGCTGGCCAGGCACTTCCTGATATTTTTATAAATAGGAGCATTACAACTATCCTATCAGTACGCTCTATGAGTACATAATGTTTTAAGAATTACAAGGGCTAAATGATAAGTAAAAATCACTGCCTTGTTTTTAAAATGAAGAAATCCTTTGTTTCTCATATTTTAATAATATAAAGACAAACTAGCTCCTCAAAATGGAATTACTAACAAATTAGTACTTTGATACATATGTATATCACTCATTTATTATAAAATTTGAGTTTCTAAACTAAAAAATGTGTTCTGCTTGTGATATTTATGCTTATAATAATAGCAATCATCTTTAAAAGACAGGAATGCCCACTAAGTAAGCAGGGCCTTTATCTCATAATGGATGGCAACCACTGTGGAAGCTTTTAGAACATTACACCATCAGAGCAGGAAGGTGCTGAGTAACCAAGTAATCCAGTTGTCTTGTTTAGCTTAGGCATCTGCAAGCTCCAGAGAGGCCCAGTGACTTACCGACAATTAGTGGCTGAGCTAGAATGGCGGCCCTGTATCCCCAGTGTCGTGTCAGTGGTCTCTTTGCAAAGGTTTCTTAACAAATTTTCCTGCCTCCAGTCATGCCCACAACCGATCCATTCTCCTCACTGCTGCTAGAATGATCTTTCATAAATACAAATCTGACCAAAGTATTCCCTTGCTTAAAAGCCTTTAATCGGCCCCATTACTCACAGGATAAAGTTCAAATTTCTTAGCATCTACTACAAGATTGTGACATCTGCTTGATTTTCTGGCTTCCTCTCTCACCAATTCTGAAAACGTAGAGCCTGAGTCGTCTGTGTGTACTTCTAAAAATACATAATGCTTTGTCAAATTCTGCATACAAAGCTCATAATTTCAAATGGCTATTTCCTTATTATTTCCTGTTATTATCACAGAACAATCTACAGAAGATTTTTATTTTTTATTTTGTGAAAGAGAAAGTATTTGTCTAACTAACATAAATTCATATGTGGTTATTGATGATACAAAATGAAAACCTTCATAATTTGCCCCAGGTCTTCATCAAGCTCACCATGATCATGAACAGAAAATCAAAGACAATGATTTATTATCCTGGAAGACAAATTTGAGAAAGTCAGCATGAGCAATTTTAAAATACATATTTATTTTTATTGATTTGAGAGAGAGAAAGGGAGAGGGAGAGAGAGATAGAAACATCAATAATGAGAGAGAAATATTGATCAGCTGCCTCCTTCATGTACCCCACTGAGAATCGACCCCCGCAACTCTGGCATGTGCCCTGATCAGGAATCAAACCAGTAACCTCCTGGTGCATGGGACATTGCTCAACCAACTGAGCCACACTGGCCAGGGCAGCATGAGCAATTTAAGGTAATTATTTTAAAGAAGAAATGTTAGCATTAGAAGATATCAATGCTCAATTTAATTTTTCTTTTTAGATAATGAAAGTGTTTAATGCCATTTTATCTTTCTTTGTATTAAAGAGTAAGGATAAGATATTAAGATAAAGAACTTCAAGTTTATTTTAAAGTAACTATACCCATATTTAGATTCCACTCAGAACTTGATCACTATATGAAATCAATGCATATCCTCTTTTTAGATTGAGAATTTAAAACATCAGGATAAAGAAATAGTAGAGAAAAGTTAATTTGAATGAATCATGACCATAGTTATAATAAAAACAGTAGGAATTTTAAAGAGGAACTAAAACAAACAATCAAACAAAAAATAAAATCAAGAAGATTAATATGAGATTTATATTAATTTCTTTTTAAAAGAAAGCTACATGAAATGTGTTTTAAATATATTAGCATTTATATAAGCCTCATTACCATCTGATATATGTGTGGACATTTCTTATTTCTCTGATGAATTTTGTCTCAAGGTCTACTAATGAAAGTGAAACGCACTAATTTATCCAATATTTTATAAAACAAACATGCAATAGATATCTGATCTTAAGTGATATGCGAATTGATGTATTTGAAATTAAAGCTAAGTTTTATATATATATACACATACATATATACATATATATTTAAAACATGTGTATGTAAAAAGTTAAATGAACAGATTATTTTTTTTTAAAAAAATAAGTGTTTAATAAAATTCTAGACTTGGAAATAAACTAAATATTAAACTCATATGAGAAGACAGTTCAAAATCTATCTATAATGAACATAAACTACAAAGAACATAAAATATAAATATAGCCCAGCTGTTGTGCCTCAGTGGTTGAGTATCAACCCATGAACCAGGAGATTGCCTGTTCAATCCTGGTCAGGGCCCATGGTTGCGGGCTCCATTCCCAGTAGGGGACATGCAGGAGGCAGCCAATCAATGATGTTTCTCTCTCATCCATGTTTCTATCTCTCTATCCCTCTAGACTGTCTCTCTCTAAAATCAGTACCAACATTTACAAAAAGATAAATATGTAGAAGACACTCCAAAATAATAATGCTTATTTGAATATGTTTATTAACTCTAATATGTTTATTAATAAATATTTATTATATTCATTTTAAATAAAATAAATATTAGAGCAATTAGTTGGGTAAAATCAGATCATCAAGATGTGGTAAACTTAAACTAAGTGAAGGTCATATCAACCATTTATCATTGTGTCCAAATCAGAGGGAAATTGGCAATCAATTAATTTGTTGTGTCCTGTGATAGAGATATAGCTACCTTATAAAAGGGAATAAGAACTTTTAAATACATAAGAAAACGAGCATTGTGATTTTAAAATATTTTACTTAAATTTAAAAGTTGATCTTTAGCACTCCATCAATATATATGTAAATATTTTCCCAAGAGTTTAAAAATATGTAAAATGTCAAATTTTATTGTTACTACTTTTAACACATAAAAAAGCTGAATTAAAAAAAAACACTTCTCAATTAAAGCATCTGCTTTTAAATTATCACAGATGTACAAATGTGGTATTTTTATATTTACTTAGTATATAAGCCAACAAGAACCTATGTCACATGTTAAATATATAAAAGGTAATTACAGTGAGTAGTGAAGAGTGGATTTACCAGGTTTGCTTTAATGCATGAAAATCTACTGTCCAAAAATTCAAACTTCCAATATAATGTTTTATGTCCTTTGGATTTTTTATTCTGCATAGGATACTGTATATTTATTTAAATTACAGAGGAAGACAATCAAATGTACTTAACTCAAAACCTGAGATTCTAGATCTGGTATTTGTAACTTTAGAAATGGTTTGGTTCCTAAGTTTCTGTCATTATTAGGGTATTGTAATATGAAACACTTCAGGAAAATTATGACAAGGTCCTTTACCAATTCCATTATTGTTGAATCTACAATTATTCTGTTACAAAAATATTTTCTCCACAATTCCCTCTAATTTAGAGATATTCAACTATGACAAAATGATTATTGATGATTCTTGCCTTCAAATATCACTAGCAACATTATTAATGTTGTTAATATAATTATTAGCATAACTTCAAAGGGAAATATAATTGATATTATGTTATTAACATTGAAAAAATTCAGTTTGTAAAACTCAGTTTGTAAATATAATTCTTTCAATATATAAAGCAACATATCGTTTATAAAATCATCATAACGTCTAATAAGAAGTCAAGCTTTTGTTAATAAAATATTTTATTAAATGCCTCACATATTTGGTTTCATATTTTTTATAATGTCACTAGAAGCCTGCTGCATGGAATTGTGCACTGGTGGGGTCCCTCGGCCTGGCCTGTGCCCTCTTGCAATCTGGGACACTTCGGGGGATGTCAGACTGCCGGTTTCAGCCCAATCCCCACAGGCCTGATCCAGACAGAAGCCATGGCAGGCGGGGGTTGAAGCAGCTGCTGCGGCGGTGGGGGCTGAGCCCCTTGCACGAATTCGTGCATCAGGCCTCTAGTATTTAATATTATTTATATACTAGAGGCCTGTTGCTGGAAGATTCCTGCAAGAATAGGGCTTCCTGCGGCCGGAGTGAAGCAGAGAAGGGAGCGAACCCCGCCGAGGCAGGCTTTGCTCCTGCCTCAGCTGCCCTGCTTGCTTCCCTCCCGCCTCAGCAGCCCCACTTGCTTCCCTCCTGCCTCTGCTGCCTCGCTTGCTTCTCTGCAGCTTCGCTCCCTTCTGCAGCACTTGGCTTCCTTCTACGTTGTCTTCAGTTTTCGCTCCAAGCCTGCGTATGCAAATTAACTGCCATCTTTGTTGGGTTAATTTGCATACTCATTTGATTGGCTGGTGGGTGTAAGGGACTGACACCAATTTGCATGTTTCTCTTTTAGTAGTGTAGATTATTTTATATGGTGTATGGAATATACAACTTTCTCTTACAGTGTTGGAGAGGAAAAATATTTTTTTCTCTGTTTCTTTGGGTTCTCCAACTGAGGTCTTATAAATTAGCTAACAAAAGTCAGACTAACAAGAGAAAGCAAACAAGCTTATTAACATGTGCATTGTACATACACATGGGAGGCTCACAGATGAGTAATTCAAATGGGTGATTAGAACTTGGGCTTATATACCCTTTACAAAAAGAAAAACACATTTTTAGAGAAGGGAAAAGACAAAGTAAAAGATCTTTGCTCATAAGGGTCAAGAAATTGTCAGAAGGAAAATATATTAGGGAAATATATTATGGTCAATAATGGCCAGTTTTAACAAGGTTTGTTATGCAGATTCCTGTGGTGACATCTCTGAGCTAGAGTTATCCAGAGTTGTCTCCAGTGATTAACTTCTGTTCTTCCTGGTAGAGTGGGGAGGGGTGCCACCTTTACAAAATTATGCCCTAGACATAGGCAATGGGTGAGGGCAGAGAGCTTTTCTTTTTTTATTTTGCTTTCAACTCAAAATATTCTTATGCGGAAGCAGCACATTATATGAGAGTGGTATATTCTGCTACCCTTTAAAAGATAGAGGTTCTTTATTACATACTAGAGGCCCGGTGCACAAAAATTTGTGCACTTGGGGGGAAGAGGGGGTCCCTCAGCCTGGCCTGTGCCCTCTCGCAGTCTGGGACCCCTCAGGAGATAATGACCTGCTGGCTTAGGCCTGCTCCTGGGTGGCAGAGGGCAGGCCCAATCCCTAAGTGCAGCACCTGGTAGGGCTCAGAGCAGGGCCGACTGGGGAGTTGGGGTGCTGCCCCCTGTCATGACAGAGCAGGGCGGATCGGGAGGTTGCAATGCCACCCCTAGTCATGCTCAGGGTACAGCCGATTGGGGGGTTGGGGCACCGCCCCCTGTCACACTCAAGGCAGGGTCAATAGGGAAGTTGCGGCACCACCCCCTGTCATGCACAGAGCAGGGTCGATCAGGGGGTTGGGACGTTGCCCCCTGTCATGCACAGAGCAGGGCCCATCAGGGGGGTTGGGGCTCCGTACCCTGTCACACACAGAGCAGGGCCGATCAGGGGGTTGAGGAGCTCCCCC
>NW_005355799.1:225393-254767 GCF_000412655.1 Myotis brandtii | reverse complement strand
CCCTGTTCGCTTCAGTGCATGGCTGCCGGCTGCCATCTTGGCTGGCAGTTAATTTGCATATCGCCCTGATTAGCCAATGGGAAGGGTAGTGGATGTATGGCTAATTACCATGTTTCTCTTTTATTAGATAGGATTGTACTCTCTGCCATACTAAGCTTTAGTATGTCACACTAAAACATTTATTGGCAGTAATGCAGAAAAAAGTACTTCTGGGCATAATAAATGATAAATATCCTTTACACCTTTTCCTCTAAAGGAAATAGCATAATTTTAATTTACATGCATTTTTATTAAAGATTGGGGAACCTTATTTCTTATATACTTGAAAGCCGATGCTCTATCCATTGAGCCAAACCGGTCAGGGCTTGTTTATTTGTTTTATTTCATGATCTTATTAAGGTTGATACAAAATATTTCTGGTATATGTATATATATATATATATATATATATATATATACACATGTATATGTATATATATGTATATGTGTTATGTTAAATAAAGGTATTAATTCTATAATTAAACTTTGATTTGTTTCAATCAGAATGGAGAATTTGGTTGGCAATATTATTACATTCTACATCTTGTCAACTGAGCCTGATAGTGCTGGGACTCAGAATGTCGCATCCCCTAGTGTGGCAGGATTCCAAAGAAGCGCAGAGCTATGTTCCCCACCTTCTCCTCACTTTGCATTCTGTAAACTTGGGTGAGTTTTTCTTGGAATTCTGGACTTCCCTGTTTTAAGGTAACCAATTGGGAAAATAATGATTTTAAAGGAACCTCCATAAGGGGAAACTAATCTTGAGACTGACTGCCATTTGTTAATTTTTCCTGCAATGTCTGTGCCCTCCCATACCCAGGGGTATTTGGCAATGTATGATCTTCTTAGAGAAGGTTGACAGGATTTTGCCCCAGGGTGTGGAGTGCTGTCTCTGTCTGACCAGCCCAGCTAATAAACACAGGTCACCAGGGATCTTCTCTGATCCCTCTTGGTTCCTTGTCTTTTAAAGCCTTTTATGTGTACTACTTAAGACCTATGAAACTAGGACAGGGACCATCCTCAACTCTTCTACACTTCTCTAACCATTTTTTCTTCATTATTAAATTCCATGAGAGCCTCAGGGACAGCCTGAAAGGGGTCCCCTCCCCTCCCTTCCTTCTATGGGCTGCTTTCCTCTCTTCCTACTAGGGCTCTTAAGGGACCAAGGTTTCTGGGAACATGAAAGGCAGGGCAACATGTCACCAGTCCACTAAAGACCAGAGTTATAGGATGAGTTTTCCACCTAAGGAGATAGATGTACTAAGCACCCATTGTATGGATAGACACAAAAGGGCATCTCCAGTAGGCTGGCTAGGCCAGAAATCATCCAGAAGGGTCCCCTTGCTTGGGGAAATGGACCATATTTAATTTTCATGTAGAGTAAAGTCCACCTGTCTGAGCAGAGTAAGTGCATTGTCACAGTGCCTAGCCACTAATGTGACAATTGTTAAGGCTTCCCTCAGAATATGTGGTAAGCACTCTACACCCTAGGTAGCTCCCAGACGACAGGGTACCCACCCTATACTATACCTTAGGATGGCCCAGAACAGCCCAGAGACTTGAAGGTATGCCTCTAACTCTTGACTTGTTCCATATCTGTCTCTTCATAGATGGGAGACTAGTCCATTCTACTTCAAGATACTCCTTTTGGGGTGCATAGTCACCAATTGGGAAAAAAAATAACTCTGAGTCCCTCAAAAAAAAAAACACCAAACACAAAACAACAAAAAAAGGCCAATCTTGTTTTGTAACACCACCTGGCCCCGGTATAAATTGGGCATTGGAGAAGTTTGGCCAATTAATGGCACCATCAATTTTAATACTATCTTACAGCTAGATCTCTTTTGTTCTCCCAAGGGAAATGGATGGAGGTTCCATCATCCAAGCCTTTATGGCTCTGAGGTATGACCCTAAGCTCTGTACTTTTGTAAACTAGATCCTTCTGTAATTTCTATAGCACACTCACAGTTGCCACCTTATAACCTCTCCTCCACTTCAGAGCCTGAAAGAAAAATGTACCCAGGTTAAAAGAAACATCCCCAAAAGGGGTAAATAAATTTTTCAGTTCTTTGCCAACATTTAGGTGGCAACCTAATTCTTGAGGTACTAAAAATGACCATCCTTGTTTTATAAATAAAGTCTTTACAGGGGCAGAGTGTGGTTCCAGAAACAATTCAGATCCCACCAATTCTTTTTACTTCCCCCAAACATCCACAATTCATTTCAAAGGCTTAAAAATAATTGTTTTTATGAAACAAAAGTCCTTCTAGGAGGAGTTTTTATAATTTTCCACTTTTTCTAGAACTTTTATCTGGGCTATTTTTTTTTAAATTCAAGTTTCTAGGTGGTAATTCTTATTTAAAAAAGCAAGCAAACAAACAAAAAGTAGCCATTTGAGCAGACTAATTTATTTATTTTTTTAGCTGGTTCTTTCTAAATTAGTGAGTTTTGCTTTATGGTACCTGTCTCATGGCTAAAAAGACCTTTGTGTCTGTTTGTCTGTATGTTCATGTGGGTTGTGGTATTTTCCATACTTTATTAGAAGTATGTCTCTTGAAAGTGTGTGTTTGTTTGCCAGTGTCAGGGAGCCTGTTTATAGAAGTTAGGAAATGTATTTGTCAATCTAAAGAATGCTAATTGCTTATTGTTTACTCACTAAAAATTGAGGTTTCTAAGAGTTAAAAATTCTAATTAAGTGGAAAAGAACTGTATGGTTTTGGTAATAGAAGTTATAAGATATGAAGATACATTTTGAAGGGATCAGGAAGGTTGTAGAAGGTTTGTGAAGAGAAATCTTGAGAAGAAAATATATGGTTAGCCTGAGTAATAAATTTAATTAAGTATATGAATTTAAACATAAAAAGTAAGCTAAAATAGAGTTGGAATTTGGTTCTTATTCACTCTGTTAAAAGGACAAGAATTTTACTTTATCTTTTCAGGTATGAGTAAACATTTTTTCTTAAAGCAATTTGGTAAATTATACCATTATAAGCAATATTAAATATTTATATTTTTCTTCCTACTAAATCTCTGTAGAACTTGAAAACTCTTATTAAGTGAGTATTATTTTCATGGCAATATATTTGTTTGCATGAATCCAATATGAATATTATCTTTTATAATGGGACACAATTGAAAACTAGTTTAATTAACCAAGACTTTTACAGGAATGTCATGTTTGAAAGAGACATGCCTACAACTTGGATGCCATCAGAAAGCTTTAAAAAGTGAAAATTGGCTTTGAAGCTGAAAAAAAGTTCCTTGGAAAAACAGTCTGTTACCTTGCTTATTACATGGTTTATGGCAGTCTTTTCACATAAGGAATGAAGGCTGCTTTCCTGGGAGATGGCAAAGAAAGAACCTTACAATATTTTGGGGGACCTCAATAACCTAAGGAATTCACCCAAAACTACAGGTATTACAGGCAAAGCCTGATTGGAATTTTGTGGCTTATTTTCCCTTAGAAACTCAATCTAGAGATTCCTATGAGATTCCAGTAAAGCAAATTTAAAAGAGCATATATGTACAATTACTATTTTTGTGTGTTTATGCAAATAATCAGGCCAAATTAAAACAGGAATTAATGTAGTAAATAAATTGATATTAATTTGTCTTTTTTATAAAAATGAGAATAGTTTTAAGAGGAGCAAATTTGTTTTAGTAAAATCTATAATGCACAGCTGTAGGTATTAAACTCTAGTTCAGCTAATTGTCTTTAAAGCTTTAACTTTTACTGATAAAGTGAACTGGATCCTGAATTTTTCTAGTATTCTTTAAATATTTGGCTACAACCCTTCAAACTAATGTTTCGTTTTTCTCCCATTCTTTGACTTGGAATTATTGAGAACTAAAACTTTTTTCTTAGTTTGCACTCACAAACTTTAGCCAAAGGACTTGACACAAACTTGAGATATTGCCACAACAGCTCATACTTGAACTATCTTAGTGGCCGATGCTGTATAAACTACGCAGAATGTACCTGAGCACCGGTGACATCACCAGAGGTATTGTTTATCAGTCAAGGTAAACAACATCCCAAATCTAGGCCAACTAGCCTGGGCACCCTCCCGCTTCCCACTATCCTTACCTGAAAACTTCCTATCCTCAGACCATTTGTCATAATTCTTGTCATTCTACCTTTTTCCCCAATAATATTAAGATTTATAACACAATTTGACTCCACCACATTACAAGCCCTACTAGTATTGTGGGAATACTGCTTTTTACCAAATCTATACACCATTGCAACCTGCATAGGCCTCATCATCCCTCTGATGGAAAGCAAGAATCACTTGCCTTTTAAACAGGAAGTAGCTACAGAAAAGACCCTACACCCCCTTCCCTTTGAGAATTCAAAGCCAAGAATCCTCAAGAGGGAAAGTAGAGCAGGCAGTTAGCCATGAGCAGAGCAGGGATGATAGGCCAGGTCACAGGGTGGAAAGTGGGGAGTGCCTAGAAGCGGGCAAAACTGGGAAAATAAGTATTATAGGCTAGAACCTTACCCCTAGGGTGAACTTTCCTCCCCTAGCATGTGGCTAGGTCATGCAGTTTAGACCCCCATTGTTTCATATTGCTAGTCATTTGGTACAGGCCCCTTAGAGGACGAAGAAGTGGCCAGAGAATACCCTCATACAACATCCATACAAGCCTTTGCACGGCCACTCCCTTAAGCATTAAGCCTCAGGACAATGAGGTTCTGCTTGTCTGTTGACCACAGACACAGAGTTTTAGTCCAACTAGAGACAACATCGAGACCTCAGTTGTGTTTCAGCTTCATGTCCAGAAAAGCAGCAAAACCAGATAAAGTGACACCATGGCTGACATTAGGACCAGATGCAATAACTAATAACTCCATCCCCTAGCACTAACCAATCAGTAGAGACCGTGACCCTAAATGGACACACCTGGAAAGCTGATGAATATTTTATTGATATCATCCCCTGAGGCCTTCCCTAAAATTTCTGCCTTTAGAGCACAGATAAAAAATCTTAAGATGAAAAACCCAGAGCACACACACTCTCCCTAGAAGAGCAAGCTCATGACTTTCCTCTCTTTTATCCTCAGGTGCGTTATCCTTCCTTTTTCCCCCCCTAAGCTTCATGGGTCCTTCTTTTGTCTCTGTAACTTGTTTCCTGAGTCCACACAGCCCAGTTGTCTCACTTCTTCTACCTCTGTGACTTTTTAAATAAACTTCTTGCACTAGAATTCTTGGCTCTGAATTTTTTTCTTAGCTAAACTCAAGAACAAAGATCCTGCTTTGCCGCTACCGATAGCGGTAGCCTCAGTTATAAGATAATTTATCATATAGTTTCAACGGTGATTGAAACGTTCAAGCACCATCTGGCAATTTTAAATTTAAATGTCAGGGACTATGTTATATAAATAAAGTGAGGAATATATTTTAAGCTATTAAAACTAATAACATTTTTGATCCATGTAAAATAGTCAATTAAGACAATTTTAAATTTTAAAGTATTTTACTGTAATTGTATAAAATCTTTAAGCTAAGTAATTTAGTTATTAACATTCCTATTTCATTTTATTCTATGTCAGTCAACGAAGTCAGAAACTTAAAATTTATCATAGCTTTTAAAATGCTGCACTTTAAATCACTTCAAATTAGGCATTTTGATAATTTTGTGTAATAGACTACTTGAAATTTTCCTAGTGAAACTCAAAATCTTATTTCTTTTTTTAAGTTATATTTTATCTTCTTCCATAAATTAATTTATATAGCAAGGTCAATCCTTAAGACATAATTTGCAGTGAAAGATATATGAAACCACATGAATTTTTAAAATTATGCTACAAGTTATTTCTTTAAGTTTATCCTTTTAGTTTAACTTACACTTTTACAAAATGTTCTAGGGAAAGATAAAAATAAAATAAAAGCTGACATGAAGAAAATATCTCAATATTTCATAAAAATAAAGCATATTTAGCACTAGTTAGGGAAAATATATATATTTATAGACCCTGTACAATTGTTAAACAGGGAAAATAGATGATAAGCATTGGCCTATGAAGTTTTCCAAAGAGAAAATAGTTTCCCTTAGTGATTAAGGTTTTTCTGTCAAATTATAATCTCAGTGTAACTCAATCTACTTTAAAAATGCATATCCTTTTTCCCCCTACACTTCTCTAATTTTAAGCCAATGATTTTTTTAACCTTATAAAATAGCTGATCATTTGAGGCACAGCTGATATACATACATACATACATACATACATGCACATTTCATAAGAATTTCACATGTAAATAAAAGTGATTTCTTCATATAGAATTTATAGTTTTAGAGAATATGACAGTTGGTGTTTGGGGAGTAGAGAAATTTTATCTAATAAGAACAAACTAAATTCTGAAATATGCAGCAATTCTTTCTCCTAGTCCTTTCTCCATAAATGCTCTACTATAGCCACAGGCAGGGTTCAGTGCCTGGCTCAGGGGTCAAAGAGAAATTCAGTGTCTGTCTTTCTGAAGCTGCTGTTTTTCAAATTAGTCTGCCTCATGGGGAACCCAATGGCCTTTTCTGGGAGATCATCCTGAATTATAAAATTTGGTACTTTTGTAATAAGTGCAATTTAACCAGAGAGGAAACATTTTAAAGATATTTCAAATAATATTTTATTTCTAGTAGATAAAATAAATTTGTAGTATTAAAAAATATAGCCACTCTGCCATATTTAATGATATTGTCATTAAAGATCACAAAGTTTATAAACCAAAAAGAGAATAATATTATGCATGCAATTTATCAGAGTTTCATAGACCTATGACATCAAATTAAATTATGTTTTGCTTTAAATTGCTCATCAGGCAGAACATTTTAAAATGCAATATTAGGAAAAGGAATATGTGTAACCTATTAAATATACTTATCATAAGGTGCTGTGTGTTTTTGTGTTTATGTGTGTGGGAGTGAGTGTGAATGTATTTTCTGGCTGGCCCTACTGAAGTTCATAATTGATGAGTTTTTGTTTAAGCTTTCCTAGTGAATTCAAAAGGCCAGACACTCATTCAGGATATTTTAGGCAAATGCATATGTGTGAGTGAGCTGGGTTAGTCCGAAAACAATTCAGTGAGACACAACAAGAAGCTGAACCTTCAGTCATCTTGTGGTCTATCTTGGGGACATGAAAACAGAAAACTGCACATTAGGAGGCATGTACTTCATTAAGGAAATTCGACCAGTTTTTGACCACTGCTTCTGGTGAGTTTTCCTCTCTTTGAAATATTTTCCCCTCACGTCTAGTCCATATACCATATGTATCCCATGGTATTTTCTAAATCATTATGTCACTTGAAATTTTGGTTAATATGATATAATTTATGTTTTCAATCTGTTCATTATTTTGTAATTCCATAGTTAATATGATATAATTTATGTTTTCAATCTGTTCATTCATTATTTTGTAATTCCATGTTTCTGTCATTTCCTAATACAGTGCTCTGAGAAGTGAGACTTATACACTAAGCTGGAAATATACATTTTCACACTGTTCTTCAGTGACCTGGCAAGCCTTATGGTATCCTTACCTCTGATATCTACTACTGGTACAATTATCTCCAGTTGGGCTATAAGGATGGAGAATTTACATGCAAATGTTGATGGGCTTCTAGGGCTACCCATCAGTGGGAACTATAAAGAGACATATTTTAAGGGATGAAATATGACAGGCTTGACGATTATCCCTATGCATTTTCTGAAATTAGAAGCTTAAAACTTTTTTTTTCACTGAACAAAATAAAAAGGTAAATATTATCTGCATTGGCTTTCTTTTAGAGAAGTTATGGAAGTTTAAAAATAAATTTGCAAAACCTCAAGCCATTTGCTCGGGCTTCTCAAAGAACAGCCTAGGCCCAATTTACTTAAGTATAGAAGAGTTAAAGAAAGTTTGCTGTCTTACAAATTATGCATGAGCTGCTCTGCCTGATGAGCAAAAGGAACATTTGACGTAGTGATTCTTAGCAAAAAATGAAAACAATGTATCCACAACTACTACTGAAAAGTTACCTGAAGATTCAAGATCTCAGTTACCATCAAGCAGAAAATAAAGGATAGTTGGGCGGAGGGTGGGGGGGGGGGGGGGGGGGGGTGAAAGGGGGGAGTTTATTTCAGAGTTAAGACACCATGAGAACAAAGAATTGTATTCTTCATATTTAAAAAATAATTAAACATATTGTATGATCTAACTTTGTTATGTAAGGGACATCAGCTAGATAGAACAATTAATTATAAAAGGAGTAATTAGAAACTATACAACCTAACAGATAGGGCCCATCCAGTATGGTGACACAAGGCTCAAGTGAGTACAGGAGGAAAGTACATCTCAAACACAAGGACTCACTGCCCCTGTGGTTCCCAGGACTCTAGCTGGCTAGCATTTTCCTCCTGAAAACAATATGGGAGAATTCTCTGGGGAAGCAGATTTGTTCAAAGAAAGCAGATTCTGATACTGACATTTGTGGGGCAAGGTGAATCTAGTTATATGATCCAGGCAGAGAAGAATAAGAAAGGTACCAAGAAAAAGATTTGAATCTTAAAAGTAAGATAATAATTAAAGATAAGTTAGAAGATTACAGGTGACCAAAGAGAACGATATTGCTGGTGTTAATAAAGAGCCCTGACACTATCCAGAAACAAATGGCAAATCAGAAGCGAGTTTTCTACTTTTCCATGGATATTTTATTCTTAAAGTTTTTTTTATGAACAAGGGTCTAGACAGGGGTGGGCAAACTTTTTGACTCGAGGGCCACAATGGGTTCTTAAACTGGACCGGAGGGCCGGAACAAAAGCAGGGATGGAGTGTTTGTGTGAACTAATATAAATTCAAAGTAAACATCATTACATAAAAGGGTACGGTCTTTTTTTTTTTTTAGTTTTATTCATTTCAAATGGGCTGGATCCGGCCCGCGGGCCGTAGTTTGCCCATGGCTGGTCTAGGACCATCCAGAATCCTATTTGAAATATTAAAATAATAGAAAATATTGTGAAAAGCCTATTCAGAGATTAAGTTAAAGTTTTTATAACTGGAAATATTTCATAAACGCTTATTAGCATTTTGTACTGTATTAATACACTGTAGTATGCACTATATATTTATACACTTCTCTCACTCTGTGTTTCCTATTCCTTTGAATTCTTTTTTAAAAAATCATGTATTTTACAGCAGCTACATTGAGTCTATTGAATTTAAACTTTGATGTTGTTATTTTCTCTATATACAATGTAAACTGTGTTTTGTTATTGTTGGGGGCCAGGACAGGGTAAAAAAAAAATGGAGAGAAATAGGAGGATAAAGAAATTTAAATAGCAAATGATTTAACTGTAGCTGGCTAGCATACACAGCTAGAGGATGTACATTATTGATCTATTATGACATGTGAATACAATGATTTAATGTATATTAGAATATGTATAAGAACAGATTGAAGATTCTCCTTGATCTGGATTGAGACTGGTCTTAAATCCTGAGTTTGTTGCATAGTTACTTGATTGAGCTATTTTCTCCTGTCTGTACTCTTCATCTTTAAATAAAGATAATAATGAGAACTAGCTCACAGTATTTTTGCCAGGTGCAGCAGACTGAATATTTGTGCCCGCAAAATTCATAAGTTGAAACCTAATCCCCAATGTAATGGTATTTTAGGTGGAGCCTTTGAAAAGTAATTAAGTCCTTAGGGTGAGCCTTCCTGAATGAAATTAGTGCCCTTATAAAAGACTCCAGAGAGCTCCCTTATTCCTTCTGCCATGTGAAGACAGAGCAAGAAGATTGTTTATGAACCAGGAAGCAGGCAAGGAACCAAATTCATCAGACACTGTAGCTGCCGATGTCTTGATCTCAAACTTCCAGACTCTAGAACCATGAGAAATAAATTTCTGTTGTGTATATACAATCTGGTCTACAGTATTTTGTTATAGCAGTGCAAATGGACTAACATGAGATTAAAATGAGTAATGATTGTAAAGCTCTTAGAAATGTGTTTGAAACAGTAAAACCGAAGTCTGTGTTAAAGAAATAAATATCTAAAAATTAGATATTATATGCAAATTGAAAATAAGATATAAATTAAAATTGAAAAATTATTTTCATATATACTTATATGAGTGTGCAATTTTTCTTCTATATGTAAGATTTACAAACATTACTATGTTATAAAAATAATAGCAGTTAAACAGCTTTGGGAGATCTGTTAATCTTTATACAGGGTAGGGGGAAAGTAGGTTTACAGTTGTGAAACAGAGTTAATTATTGTATTATTATTTATTAATTATTGCACTATTTTCCATACAAACAACTATAAACTTACCTTTGCCCCCCTCTGTACTTCTAATTGTTTAAAACCAATTATTATGTATTAAAATTCATACTGTTTAAAGGGAAATTAATTTGTATATGTTAATAATTATTTATTGTTGAAAGTATTACATACTAGTGGCCTGGTGCACAAAATTTGTGCACGGGGGCGGGGGGTGTCTCTCAGCCCTGCCTGCACCCTCTCCAATCTGGGACATCCCTCTCACAATCTCATTCCCTTTTCTCACTTTGCCACTTGCTCAGAATATCTAATTTCCAGTTATTTCCAAATAATATGGTAATTGATATAATATATTATTATAGAAATGTAAGTAATTTATTTTTCTCTATAAAAAATAATACATTTTATGTAAAAATGTAGAAATGCAAATAGGAAAGTTTTAAAATTGTTATTTTTTCACCTCATATTACTGTTAATATTTTAGTATAGTTCCTGCTGGTTCTTGTTACATAAATTTTTCAATCATGATAAATCTTTGCATACTAAATTTTTAAAATAATTCTTTATTGTTGAAAGTATTACATATGTCCCCTTTATTCCCCCATTGACCCCCCTCAGCCCACCCCAGCCTTCCACCCCAGGCCTCACCACCCCATTGTCTGTGTCTATGGGCCATGCATATATGCATACGAGTTCCTTAGTTGATTACTTCCCACCACCCTCCCCCACCTTCCCTCTGAGATTCCATACTGTGTTCCATGCTTCCATGTCTCTAGATCCACTCCATTCATCTGTTTATTTTGTTACTTAGTTCCACATATGAGTGTGATCATGTGATACTTGTCTTTCTCTGACTGACTTATTTCACTTAGCGTCATTTTCTCTAGGTCCCTCCATGCTGTCTCAAAGGGTGAGATGTTCTTAATGTTTACTGCTGCATAGTATTCCATAATATAAATGTACCACAGCTGTTTTATCCACTCATCTACTGATGGGAATTTGGGCTATTTCTAGATCTTAGGTATTGTAAATTGTACTTCTATGAACATAGGGATGCATACATTCTTTCTGATTGGTGCTTTGGGTTTCTTAATATATATTTCTAGAAGTGAGATCACTGGGTCAAATGTCAGTTCCATATTTATTTTTTTGAGGAAACTTCTAGTACACCAGTCTGCATTCCCACCAGCAGTATGCTGATTCCCTTTTTTCCACATCCTCTCCAGCACTTGTCATTTGTTGATTTGTTGATGGTAGCCATTCTGACAGGTGTGAGATGGTACCTCATTGTTGTTTGGACTTGCACCTCTCAGATGATTAATGACTTGGAACATTTTTTCATATGTCTCTTGACCATCTGTATGTTCTCTTTGGAGAAGTGTCTATTTAGGTCCTTTGCCCATTTTTTAAATTGGGTTGTTTATCTTCCTTTCGTTAAGTTGTGTGAGTTCATTATATATTTTGGATATCAACCCTTTATCAAATGTGTCATTATCAAATATGTTCTCCAGATAGTGTGCTCTCTTTGTTTTGTTGATGGTTTCTTTTGCTGTGCAGAGGCTTTTTATTTTGATGTAGTCCCATTTGTTTATTTCCTCCTTAGTTTCATTTGCCTTAGGAGATGTATCTATAAACATATTGCTATAAGAGATGTCTGTGATTTTGCTGTATATGGTTTCTTCTAGGATTTTTATGGTTTCACAACTTACATTTAAGTCTTTTATCCATTTTGAGTTTATTCTTGTGTATGGTGTAAGTTGGTGGTCTAGTTTCATTTTTTTTGCATGTATCTGTCCAACTTTTCTAACACCATTTATTGAAGAGACTGTCTTGATTCTATTATATGCTCTTGCCTCCTTTGTCAAATATTAATTGGGTATAATGGCTTGGGTCAATTTCTGGGTTTTCTGTTCTGTTCCATTTGTTATATTTTTCTTAATATTTGTTATATGGTATTTGCATGTGCTTTGCAGTATGTGGGTTACTTATAACTTATTCTATCTTATAGGTCTTAGAAGTCAAATTATGTGCTTTTATATAAAAAGTACATATTACAATTAATATGCAATAAAACCTTTATGCTTTAACTGTCATTTGTGATATTTATAATTGACTTGAATTTAATGTGGAGCATTACTTTTCATGAAACTTGGCACTATCTAAAAGTCATTATAATATTCTAATTAACTTTATATTTGTCTTTTTGGATTTAAACAATTTCACATCATATATTTTTATGTAATTAGAGTTATCACATACATTTTAATCATACTATTCATGCATATTTTTTAAAATA
This sequence comes from Myotis brandtii, assembly GCF_000412655.1. Classification (NCBI taxonomy): domain Eukaryota; kingdom Metazoa; phylum Chordata; class Mammalia; order Chiroptera; family Vespertilionidae; genus Myotis; species Myotis brandtii. Next base: position 242,171 of record NW_005355799.1, on the reverse strand, counting down.
TGCAGACTTGTGATGATCTGTGAATTTCATATTCTATCATTCTATCTTATATGTTTCTCAGTATAATTTATGGTAAATAATCATTAAGATTAAAAATAAGAAAAATACAAAGAATTTACATTTGTGAAATTATCATCTATCTGAATATTTTTATATGTCCATAAAATGGATATTATTTTGTATACTAATATTAATTAAATACTAATATTAGCATAAAAGTTCTAGAAAATTTTTTAAATAAAGGCCAAGAAAGGTTATTTCACATTGTTTTACTTCCATTTATAAGAATGCCTCTTTTGAAATCTTAAGGATAATAAAATGTATGCTGTTATATATGTAACTCATAAAAAATCCTGAAAATACCTTTCTAGATATTTAAAGTATATCCATTCATGTCAATTAAATAGTATAAAATAATATTTGTATTTTAACATAAAAATTTAGAATATGCTCATATAGTTGTTGTTGTTTTTTTCCTTAAAATCATCACCAGTGTTTTTCCCTTGTATTCTTTCTTTTCCTCTTTTTTCTTAATAAGTTATCTAACTGGCTGGCAATAACATGGTCTAATGTATATCTCAAACTTTAAAAAAACAACAACACTTTATATTAGAACCACATCAAGTTTTAAATTCTTCACCAAAAATATCTTTGGTCTTTCAAATCACTTTATCTGTGACTATGACATCTTCTCCCTGGAATGACAAGGCAATACCTTCTCTTTCTTCAAGTCCAGACTTAAAGAATTCTCTCTGTGTTTTCTAAAATTTTCAGGAATTTAGCTTTCCTAGCTTTGGAACTTCCAGAACACTTGATTCAAAACTTTGTTGTATGTTATTCTATACTTCTGCCAACCCTCACTAGATTGTGAGCTCTTACTTTAGGACAGAGACATAAATGATTTATCTTTATATTTTTTGGCAGTTATCATAGTTCCTGTCACAGAACAACAACTTAATAATAATAAATGTGGCAATTTAATATCACTATAATAGCCAAGTAATTGGCTATGGGTCTGTTCTAATCTACATCAAGAAAACCCAAGTATATGAGGAAGAGAATCTAAATTAATTAACAAATATATTCTCTATAAAAATAAAAACATAATATGTTAATTAGACCAGATGCCCTTCCAAATGTCCTTCTGGACAAAGCTGGGGCTGTGAGGGAAGCCCAGGTCCCAGGTGCCTGCCAGCAGCTGGAGGGAAGGGTCCCGAATGCCAGAGGGAAGCTGGTGCTGGCAGCCAGGGAAAGGAAGGCCTACTCTTGCATAAATTTTGTGCATCAGGCCTCTAGTATTATAATAATAAATCAAAGTTCTATATGGCCCCAAAACATGATAAAGGAATTCTATATAGAACTTGGCTTAAGATAAGAATGCTTCTTCTCAAGAAGGAAGAAAAATATATTTTGACATATTCTGTTTCAGAAGATACTATAAATAACAAATGTAGGCCCCACACAATTTATATAACTCTTATAACATTTACTCGTCCTATTATCAATGAGGAAAATTCAGCAACAAAGTGATATCACTAGAGTATACTTTTTTCCAATAACATTCACCAATAACATTATCATAAAAAAGCAAACTGTCAGAGATAACATATTTAATTTCCTGCATAAAGTGTTAACACATGGCTAATTTCATAAATTATCTTTCACCTCTAGGTTAAAATGACAGTGAAATGTTGTAAGATGAAATACAAATGATATAGATACCTGAAAACATATTTGTCATGTGATTTATAAATCTTAAATAAAACGATGCCTTTTCTAGAGCATCAAACTCATTTTGAGTCATCATGATCTAAACAGAAAATAAACTGCAATGTTAAAAAAATTCGATTCCTCAAGTTCCTAGGTATGTAACCTTAGGCAATATGTTTTATCTCTTTGTCTGACTTAAGCTCACCTTTTCTATTAAGTGAAAATACTAATACTTACAGTGTCTTTATGAGGAGAAAATTAAGCAGTATGCAACTAACACAAATCTCTCCCTGGCACATAGTTGAGCTGGACTAGATTTAATAAACAAAATTTAAATTAAAAACAAATTTATGTCCAAATTATATTCTAATACAATTTCTATTCTCCATTATTACATCATTGTTCATTTTAAGAGAACATACTTATGTGGGTTTATACTTACTTGCTTGCTAAGGAATTTTTTAAATTGTTATTGTTTGAGAATATAACAGATGTTCCCTTTATTGTCCCGCCAATTGCCACCTTCTCCTGGTTCCCGCCCCACCCCAGGCCTTCACTACCTATTTATTGTCTGTGTCCATAGGATAATGTATATATGCATATGTGTATAAGTTCTTTGGTTAATCTCTTCCTGCTCTCCCCCTTCCTCCTTCTTTCTGATATTCATCAGTCTGTTCCATGTTTCCATGCCCCTGGTTCTAGTTTGTTCATCAGTTTATTTTGTTCGTTAGATTTTTTGCTCATTTATTTTGATTTTTGGATTCAATTATTGATAGATATATATGTATTTCCACTTTATTTCTTCTCCTCCTCCTCCTTCTTCTTCTTCTTCTTCTTCTTCTTCTTCTTCTTCTTCTTCTTCTTCTTCTTCTTCTTCTTCTTCTTCTTCTTCTTCTTCTTCTTCTTCTTCTTCTTCTTCTTCTTCTTCTTCTTCTTCTTCTTCTTCTTCTTCTTCTTCTTCTTCGTCTTCTTTCCTTCCTATTATTAAAGAATACACTTCTACATTTCATGTAATACTCATTTTGTGGTGATGAACTTCTTTAGCTTTTTCTTGTCTATGAGGCTATTTATCTGACCTTCAATTCTAAATGATAGCTTTGTTGAGTAGAATAATCTTAGTTGTAGGTCCTTGCTATTCATCACTTTGAATATTTCTTGCCACTCCCTGCTGGCCTGCAAAGTTTCTGTTGAGAAATCAGCTGGCAGTTCTTTGGGAACTCCCTTGTAGGTAACTAACTGCTTTTCTCTTGCTGCTTTTAATATTCTCTCTTTGTCTTTTACCCTTGGATTTTTAATTATGATGTGTCTCAGTGTGGGTCTTTTCAGGTTTCTCTTGTTTGGGACTCTCTTCACTTCCAGGACTTGTAAGTCTATTTATTTCCCAAGTAGGGGAAGTTTTCTGTCATTATTTCTTCAAATAGGTTTTCAATATCTTGCCCTCTCTTTTCTCCTTCTGGCACACCTATAATGTGAATATTGGTATGCTTGAAGTTGTCCCAGAGGCACCTTACACTATCCTCATACTTTTAGATTATTTTTTCTTTTTGATTTTCTGATTGGGTATTTTTTGTTTCTTTATATTCCAAATCATTGATTGCTTCTTAGAATCCTCTACTCTACTGTTGAATTCTTGTAAATTATTTTTTTTTTCAGTTAGTGTATGCTTAATTTTTAACTGGTCCTTTGAAATTCTTACTAAGGTCTTTAAAAGTCTCACTAAGTCCATTGAAGCTCTCATTTAATATCCTTGAGCAACCTTATAATCATTGTTTTGAACTCTTTATCTATTAGTTTGCTTGCTTCCATTTCATTTAGTTCTTTTTCTGGAGATTTCTTCTGTTCTTTCATTTGTGACCTGTTTCTTTGTCTCCAGATTTTGGCTGATCCCTGAGTTTGTTTCTATGTATTAGGTAGAGTTGTTATGTCTCCTGGACTTGGTGGAGTGACCTTACGTAGTAGGTGCCCCGCTTCTCCAGTCACCTGAGCTGGGAATTCTAGGTGCGCCCCTGTGTGGGCCATATACAGTCTTGTAGTTGAGCCTTGATTGCTGTTGGCATCATAGGGAGGAATTGACTTCCAGGTCAATTGGCTGTGAGGACCATCTGTGACTACAGTGGAAGAGCTACTGTGCAGGAGACACCCCTATGGAGCAGGACTTGCTTCAGCGGAGGTTTGGTGCTCACTGAGTTTACCCTTGAGTGTGTTACTTCTGGATGTGTAGAGTTGTATTCTCCTTTGGTCTGAAGCTGTCCACCAGGTGCACTGGCTCTGGGGGCTCCAGGGAGGTGCAAATTTAGCCATTGTCTGGGGCCACTAGGCAGGAGCTACAGAATGATCTGAAGATGAATGCTACTTCTGCTGGACTTGGAAGTGCCAAGGCAAGGCCAAGTTCTCAAGTAAGGTAGGCTGCTGCTAATGCCAGGTGTTGGGCTCACTAATGCCAGCTGCTGCTTGTTTTAGAGATTTTAGGAAAGTCTGAAGCCTGAGCCAGGACAGAAAATTCATACAGAAAATCCACTGCAAACAGCTTGGGTGGGGCTGCAAATTGGATGGGGTAGGGTCTCAGGGAATCATCAGGATGTAGAGAACAGTGTGAGTGAGTCATGCTGATGGAAACTTAGCTATGGTTTCCAGTCAGCTCTGGAATGGCAGAGGTCCCAGTATAGGAACAATGACTCTTGTGAGCACCCCTGTCTGGGGGAAAGACACCCCCTAGTTCTTGCTCCAAAACCAGACAATTCAGTTTCTACCCATATGTCCCTGGATCCCCCCTAGCTGCTGCTCCAGCGCTGGCACTCAGAAGGAGTGAGGCCATGTGAGTTTGTTTGTCGGCCCCTTAAGAGGACCTGCCTGGGTCTTCAGCAGCCTCCCTATCACTCAGCCACAATCTCCGAGAAGGAGTGAGGCCATGTGAGTTTGTTTGTCGGCCCCCACTCAGCCACAATCTCCGCTGGTTTTTACAGCCCAGTATTATGGGGACTTCTCTTCCCAACTCTGGAACCTTGGGCTGGGGATCTGTTATGGGGCTGGGACCCCTTGCTCCTCATTGGAGTTCTCCACAGCCGAGATTTTCCTCCTGATTAAAAAAGCACCACACATGGGTGTTGGATCAACCTGTTCTGTGCCTCGGCCCCTACTACTAGTATCAGTATTCTTTCTTCTTTACTTCTCTAGTCGTAGAACTTCCATTCAACCAGATTTCAGGTGGTTCTGAATGATGGTTGTTCTGTATTTTAGTTGTAATTTTGATGTAGTTGTGGGAGGCGGCGAGTACAGGCATTTACCTAAGCATGCATTTTGGTTTCCTAGCAGGAATTCTTAATGATTTGGGAAATCTCTTCACTGAGGGAGTCCCAAATTATTATTATTCACTTTACCATCATTGTGTTAACCCCTCAAGTTAATCAAACATTTTTAAAATCTGCTTTTATTTTTAAAAATTTGTCTGTCTAGCCCTGGCTGGTGTTGCTCAGTGGTATATATAGCATTGTCCCACATACTGAAGGGTTGAAGGTTCAATTTCTGGTCCAGGGCACATACCTGGGTTGTAGGTTTGTTCCCAGCTCAGTCAGGGCATGTGCAGGATGCAACTCATTGATGTGCTTCTCTCTCTCTTTCTCTCCTCCCACTCCCTTCTTCTCTTCTACTCTCTCTAAAATTCAAAAGAAAAAATATCCTAGGATGAGGATTAAGTAAACAAACAAATAAATACTCTGATTGTCCCATAAGATTATAATGGAGCTGAAAAATTCTTATAACCTTGTGATGTTGTAGCCATCATAACTTCATATTGCATAATATAACACATACAATTATGTACAGAACATAATACTCTATAATGACTACAAATGACTATGGTACTGGTTTATGTATTTACTATATGATTCTTTTTATACTTATTTAGAGTCTATTCTTTCTACTTATTAAAAACAACCAAAAAGTTTGTTGTAAACAGTATGCCATATTGCACAGCCAGCAACACTGATTGTATTAATTTCATTGACATGCAGCACTGACAGTTATATTTTATAATTTAAATCTGATCACATATTCCTTCAAGTTAAATACATTAGATGATTATTCTTTACCAGAAAAATAGTTTAAATTTCTTATTATGTCACAAAATAGTCTTAATAATCGGGCCTCATCTAATTTTCCCTCTTTACCTTCTCTCCCCTTATTTAACTAATTTTTTTTTCCCCGGAAGGAGGACTCAGCTGTGAGACTTCATTTCAACACCAAAGGATAGATCCATCCATTCTGATGCCTCTCAATGTGATAGACTGATCTGTGGAAGTTTCCTGACAAGGAGCACGAAGAGCCCATGCAGTTGGGCGTCCCTGCCCAGGGACTGGCCCTGACTGTTGCTTGCTTGGCATATTCAGAAATGCAAAAAAAGGTCAGATTTAAAATGTTAAAAACGGTTGTTCTGGTTGACAAAGGCAGACTCAGGGGCTCCTCTGGCTACAGACAGAAGTGATGTCACACCTGATGCCTACAGGGCATGTGACCTTGGACCACAGGGTGCAGCAGGCGAGGCTAGCCCTCCTCCCCGTCCTGATCCGCCAAGTGAGCCTGCTGCTTGTGCACGTTCCAGTGCGGACTCTGGGCCAGGGTCTCGGGCCATTCACTCACAGGGGCTCGCACGCAGATGGAGGGGAGCGGGTAGCACTAGGTGTTGCTGCTGATGCTGTCTCCATGGCGGATCTCCTGCCTCTTTCGTCCATTGCAGGACACTCACACGATGTTCCGGTGATAACACGATCTTGAGCTCGACTACTGAAGGGACCAGGATGGGCCGGAATGGCAGTGAGTGGGGACAGATGCGCATGATCATGATGGCCGACATGGGTTGGATCATGGAGACCCGCGCTGCCACCTTGTATGCCGCCGGTCGGGGTATGGAGACGATCATGCCATCACCCTGCACTGTGGTGATGAAGTGTCCGTCCAGGTAGACGTCCAGGTTGGACAGGTAAGAGGAGGGGCCTCTGTCAATCACCACTTTGTTCAAGACCTGCTTGAACATGTGACCGTGTGACCTGCTTCCTGGCCTCCGTGTCCCAGTCGGAGGCCGGGACCCCATTCTCACTGACCCCATTAGTCATGGCAGTCTCCTTCCCTCTGAGCTCCTTCACGACCTTGACCTTCAGCCAGCTCCGAAGAACAATAGCTGCATTTCCCTTTATCACCTGAGTAACTTGGGTCGGAAAGTTCTGGAAGTTGAAGGGGGTCAGGAAGCCCGGGGAGCCCAGGTACAATGCCAAGACCGGAGGCACGCTGCCCTGGGCGTGGGCACTCAGCTGCAAGAGGAGGCAGGCACAGGGCAGGATCCCGTGCCCCCCAGGCAGATGATGAAATCCGTCTGGTCGGAAAGGTCGTCAAGTCTTCTCTGAAGGTGCAGAACTTCTTCACCGGCCAAAGCTGTCGTCTCCCACGATGGCAAGGTCTTCTAGAACCTTCTCCACATACACGATGGAGTTGTTCTCCTCCATCAGGTACACGCAGAGGGCCTTGAAGGCTGCAGCATGCTGGCCTCCTGGGTCTTCTTGATGGTGAGGACGCTCTTTGGGGACTTGCTCCACGTCAGCCGCTGGCTGGCAGGTCCTGGATGTGCACAATGGTCTGGGTTCTGCAGCACACAGGCCTTGGGTCCGAAAGTGGTCGCTGGGCACGGCCGTGCAGAGAGCGGGTCCTCCTGACCTCCTTGGTGCTCGCCTGGGCGGCGTGGCAGGCATCTGCGGGACTGGGCGCGACCGGGTCGGGTGGCCCAGAGTGGCATCCTCATCCCGTGGCAGCACCGCAGTAGGAGGAATCGCATCTGTGCTCGACCCCCTCTGCACATTGACTTTCTCTGGCTCCATCTCCATCAATGATGAACCAGGGCTTCGGTCAGAAGAATGCTGATCCCTTTTTTGCCCTGGGGGCCTGCAGGGCCCTCCCCTCCCCCTGCTCCCAGGTGCCAGGCACTGGCCAGTCTTAACTAACTTCTTACTCCACCCAAATTAATAACCCCAAAAGTTACTTCATACATTATGATATCTCACAACTTACAACAACCTTTATGTGTTTGTTTGTTTATTTATTTATTGATTGGTTGTTGTTGATGTTGATCCTCACCCAAGGATATTTTTCCATTGATTTTTAGAGAGAGTGGGATGGGAGAGGGAGAGAAAAACATCCATACACATTGATTGGTTGCCTACTACATGAACCCCAACCAAGGCGGGGGAACCTGCAACCAAAGTACATGACTTTGACGGAATTAAATCCAGCACCATTCAGTCCCCAGCCATGCTCTATCCTCTGAGCCAAACTGGCTAGGGTACAACAGCATTTAAATGTACTGTTCCTTATACCTATATTCTATTTTCTCTGGCAAACTTCATATTCCCATCATTAGTGCTGTGTACTGTACTCAAAATATAATATCTACTCATATATTTTAATTAGATAATTTAAAGTTTCCTACCTAAAGTTTCATTATATTTTAGTTCATAGGTACATAAAGTATATATTTTTTCTATATCTCCCAGAAATGTTCTAGTAATATCTTCTGTGCTTTAGTGCTCTACCTGTTTAATTGTTTATTTTTTAGGTTATATTTTTTCAACAAAGAAATGAATTAGTTGCTAAAACTAAATAGTATTAAAATGCTTTTAGTGAAATGTAACAAACTTCACATCCACCCCTCCATATCCTTAGATCCAGTATGTAGGAAAAAATTTTCAACTACTTCTGGTAAGGTATCTTTGAAAGTTATATGCAGACTCCTAAATTATATCATCCACTATTATGTGTATTAGTTATAGACATCATCAATTGAGTCTCTCTACAAAAGTTGAGAATCAGCTTACACTATAGACCTCATCCACCTCTACTCATCCCTCCATTTTATTAAGTTAAATTATTCTGTTTTGTATAGAAATATATGTCCTCAAGAGTTCTTGATACTTAATTTTGATCCATAACAGTTTTTCTGTTATTTTCTATAATAATTTATTGGGATGTTAAGGCATTGATAGATCTGATTATTTATAATATTAGGTATTACATGAACATTTAAAAAGTTTTTTAAATGTTCCTTAATTGTTGAAAGTACTATTACAGATGTCCCCCTTTTTCCCCGATTGACCCCTTCCACTCTGCTCAGTCGCTCCCCCCAAAACCTCCACCCAGGCTTACTGCACTATTTTCTGTGTCCATCAGTAATGCTTACCCTATATAATAAAATGCCAATATGTAAATCAACTAAATGGTGGAATCACGGGTCGCTATGATGCACACTGACACCAGAGGGCAGACACTCAAGGCAGGAGCTTCCCCTTGGTGGTCAGTGTGCTTCCACAGGGGGAGCATGGCTCAGCCAGAAGTGGGGAGTGGGCCTAAGCCGGCAGGCAGACATCCCCTGAGGGGTCACCGGACTGCAAGAGGGCACAAGCCGGGCTGAGGGATTCTCCCCTACCCCCAGTGCATTCATCAGGCCTCTAGTATGCATATAATTTCTTTGGTTAATCTTCCCGCCCTCCTCTCTTCTCTTTCCTCTGATATCCATCAGTCTGTCTGTGCTTCCATGTCTCTGGATCTATTTTGTTGTCAGTTTATTTTGTTCATTAGATTCCACCTATATGTGAGATCATGTGATAATTGCCTTTCTCAGACTGGCTTTTGTCATTTAGCATAATACTATCCAGATTCCTCTATAATGCTTCAAAGGGTAAAACGATTTTAACTTTGACCTTTGAGATTTTCCAATCTATAATATAAACTTTGTAATAGCAGTAAAAACAAAATAATTTATATTGCATACATACTGAATGACTATAAGCTATAGATTTGTGTTTGATTATGAGGCTATGAATTTATAATTGCAAGTATAAATTTAGGTTAGAAGTCACTTTCTATATCACAGTTACAACTTTCAATGAGCAGTTGGTATTTTCAATAATTCTGCCTCGTCACCGGACTGCAAGAGGGCACAAGCCGGGCTGAGGGATTCTCCCCTACCCCCAGTGCATTCATCAGGCCTCTAGTATGCATATAATTTCTTTGGTTAATCTTCCCGCCCTCCTCTCTTCTCTTTCCTCTGATATCCATCAGTCTGTCTGTGCTTCCATGTCTCTGGATCTATTTTGTTGTCAGTTTATTTTGTTCATTAGATTCCACCTATATGTGAGATCATGTGATAATTGCCTTTCTCAGACTGGCTTTTGTCATTTAGCATAATACTATCCAGATTCCTCTATAATGCTTCAAAGGGTAAAACGATTTTAACTTTGACCTTTGAGATTTTCCAATCTATAATATAAACTTTGTAATAGCAGTAAAAACAAAATAATTTATATTGCATACATACTGAATGACTATAAGCTATAGATTTGTGTTTGATTATGAGGCTATGAATTTATAATTGCAAGTATAAATTTAGGTTAGAAGTCACTTTCTATATCAGTTACAACTTTCAATGAGCAGTTGGTATTTTCAATAATTCTGCCTCATTAAAAATTACTTTTACATCCTCAAATAAGTCTAGTTTTCACCAACTTTGTTTTTACAGTTTATTGATTTTTATTTAGTTGTTTGTTTTCCATTGCACATGTCAATAAAAGTATCTTAATTCTAATCTAGTATAATGTTAAATTACTTTTTATAGTTTGCAAGATGATAAAGGAGGATTGTGGTAGAAGAAGCAGATAATTTTTAATCATCTCATTACTAACATAATTTATCTTTTCAAACCCAATGTTCAGAAATATAATTAGTGTTTATCAAATGTTCTTTCTCCCTCTCTCCCTCTCTTTTTCTTTCCTCTCTCTAGTAAACTCTTATCTACATCTCCCCCCACCCCCCAGCACCTACTCTTTCTAACTCTGTCTCTTTGCAAATGGTCAAGGTATATTGAGTCCTATATGTTGTAAAAACTTCAGAGGTTTATTTGTTGTCTTTTGAACCATTACATTTATATTTTATTCCAAACAATTATTTGAAACTTATTATAAATTACTAATTTATTTATTTTGTCAATAAATTTAGTTAAAAATAGCAGAGTTGAAGTGCCCTAGTGAAAGATAAGGTTTTGCTAACAGCTTCATATCTAAATTTGGCTTTCTTTTCTTTCACACAGCATGACTATAGCTTTCAAATGGATTTTGCTCCTGGCAATGCCAACTTTTACCCATCATTTCTGATTAAAAATAATGTGTCACTTGTGTATTTGGGCATGCATACCATACTGAAATATTTAAGAAACAGTTCCTATTTTTATTTTGTTTGATCACTTTCTACCTTCTGAGGAATTTTGTCGAAAATTTCAGAGAATATGTAACTTAACAGCCAAATAAGCTTTGAATTTATTATATATTTCAATAAATGTATTTGGGATCTGGATTATACACTTAGGCTTTTGGTAATTAAATGTGTACATGTTGTATTATAAATGCCTTCACTCACTAATAGAAATATATGAATTTGCACTTTAAAATAATTGTTTTATAAAACACTAAAGGCCCGGTACACAAAATTTGTGCACAGGGTGGGGGGGCGGTTTCCCTCAGCCAGGCCTGCACCCTCTTGCAATCCGGGACCCCTTGGGGGATGTCCAACTGCCAGTTTAGGCCCGATTCCTGGGATCAGGCCTTAACTGGCAGTCAGATATCCCTCTCACAATCCAGGACTGCTGGCTCCTAATCGCTCATCTGCCTGCTTGCCTTATCACCCCTAACCCCTTTGCCTGCCTGCCTGATTGTCCCTAACCACCTCTGCCTGCCTGCCTAATTGCCCCTAACTCCTCTGCCTGCCCTGCCTGATGCCCCTAACCACACTGCCTGACTGCCTGATCGCCCTTATCTACTCACCTGCCTGCCTGATCGCCCCTAACTGCCTCTGCCTTGGCCCCCACCATTGCAGCTTTGTCTGGAAGGACATCCGGAATGATATCTGGAAAGTCATTTGGCTGCCCAGTCTAATTAGCATATTATGCTTTTATTATTAGAGAATAGATAATCTCAATGTGTCTAATAACATTCAGATGACTTTTCTTAATATTGTAAAAATGCAAAAATGACAAATAGTGAAAAGGAAAAAGGATAATCTACTGTATATTTTTAGTTTAATAATATAAGAATATTACTGATATAAATATCTCTCCATCTTTTAGAGAAGAACAATGAAAATTTTTAAGCACTAAGTAAACATTTATGATACATCATTTAATAAAATTTAAATAATTTTTAAACAAATTATTTACAGCCTTAGTTATTAATCATGAATGAATACAAATTTCTATGAAAAATGGCCCACATGGAAGTAAATTGTAAGTAGAATATAAGTCTTTACTGGAATTTTTAAAAATTTCGTTCTGCTTACAATTCAGTTTTATTTTACTATAGGCATTTTCTTTACCTCAGTGCTCCCATTCTCAAAAGGATTAGAGTTTCTCTTTGTTTACTCTCAGACACAGGAAAAGTATCAGCATTTAATATTATCCATTAAAGAAATTTATTTATAGTTTCATTCATGATGAAAACTTAGAAAGATCCTAAACTCACCTCTTCCAATGGACACACCAAATCTATAGCTATATATGGAACACTATTTTCTGATAAAGAACTGAAAACTGACAAGGTGACCCCTTTACATCAGGAAAATGGGAGAGAAACCACATTGAACCAGGTAGAAAAGGCTGACATACAATTTCATCATAAATCCTATCTTGCTTATGGTGACCCACAATCAGGTAAAAACTCAAAACCGAGAGCTTATCCCTAAGGCTTGAAGGGTTTATCCACATTAAGCAAACAAGAATTAAGAACAACACCTGAGAGATAAGCCTCCAAAATATGTCTTTGAAGACCAGTAAGGCTTGCACCCACAAGACCCTTGAGGCTGTGGTGAACTGAGGAATGGCTCCTAAAGGGCCTGCAAAAAGATTTAACTCACCCCATTGTCTAGTGCAACAGCAGCCCTTTGTAAAAACACGCAGACATGTGAAAGAGACTAATTTCCTAGCTTTAAAAGCATTTGCATACTTTAGAAGCTGCTGATTGTCTGCCTTACAATCAGCCTGTATTCAGGTGCTGACTGATACTCCACTTTGGGACAATGACTGGTCTTGGCACACCCTCAACTACAGGAAGCTAATAAATAATATAGGCTGCTTGGACAATCACCAGGGTTTGAAAGACATCTAAGGACTAGAGCAGGGTTGAATGATAAGCTTCATCTCCTACATAAGACCAACCCTTCAAGGAAAGATAGCTGCTTCATGTAATCCATAGAGACCAACACAGATTTAAGCAAATTGAAGAAACAAAGAAATGTATTCCAAATAAATGAACAAAATAAAACATTAGGAAAAAAATCTTGATGAAACAAAGACAAGTAATTTACCTTATAAAGAGTTTAAAGTAATGTCTGAGAATTCCCACTGTTGGAAATAGAATGAACACGGAAAGAAAATCAGTAAAAAGATAGGAAATATATATATATAAAGTTCCAAACAAAAGTGGCAGAGACACAAAATGCAATAACTAAACTGAAAAACATGTAAAAAAGGTCCAACATCTGACTAAATGAAGCAAATGAAAAAAAAAAAAAATAGTGACCTTCAAGATAGGACAGAGGAACCCATCCAATCAGAGTAGCAAAAAAAAAAAAAAAAATAAAGATATCTTAAGAGACTTAGCAGACAACATCACATAGACTAACATTTGTATTATAGAGATTTCAGAATGAGAAAGGGGATACAAAAACCTTATTTGAATAAATAATGTTTATTAAATGCTGGAAAAGAAGATCAACTTATTACATACAAGGGAACCTCATAGAATATCAGCAGATTTTCCTAGAAGAGACTTTGAAGGCCAGAAGAGGCAAAATATAGTCAAAGTGCTGGGGAAATTAATGACATAGAGACTAAAAAGACAGAAAAGATAATAAAATCAAGAACTGGTTTTTGGAAAATATAAACAAAACTGGTAAATCTTTAGCTGGACTCACCAAATTAGATGTAAAAGAGAAAACTGAAACTGATACCACAGAAACACAAAGAATCATAAGAGATGACTATCAACAATTACATGTCAATAAATTGGACAAAATAGAAGAAAAGAATAAATTCCTACATACAGCCTTCCAATACTGAATTCTGAATAAATAGAAAATCTGAATAGACTGCATGCTGGTAAGAAGACTGAATCAATAATTAAAAACCTCTCAACAAACAAAAATCCAGAAACAGATGGCTTCACTGGTAAATTATATAAAACATTCAAAGAACAATTAATACTAATCTTTCTCAAACTCTTCCAAAAATTAGAAGAGGAGGAAATACTTCCAAACTCATTTTATGAGGCCAGTGTTAATCTGTTACCAAAACCAGAAAAGAATGCCACAAAAAAATTAAATTATAGGCCAATAACCCTGATAAACACAGATGTAAAAATCATCAACAATTTTCATCATCAGCAAATTTAACAATACATTAAAAAGGGTCACAGCAAGATCAAATGGGATTTATTCCAGAAATACAAAAATGGTTAAATATCCACAAATGCATGTGATATATCAAATTAACAAAAAAATGATAAAAATCATTATGATCATGTCAATAGATGCAGAAAAATCATTTAAAAAAACCCAACATCCATTTATGATAAAAACGATAAAAATTGTCAACCTAATTGGTATAGAAGGAATTTCTCTCAACATAATAAAGGCCATATATAAAAAGCCCACACAGACAGCAACATACTTAATGTTGAAAATCTGAACTTTTTTCTCTAAAATGAGGAACAAGACAAAGATGGCCACTCTCAGTACTTTATTCAAGGTAGTATTTGAATATTTAGCTGGAGCAATAAGGCAAAAAGAAAAACAAAACAAAACAGTAAAATAAAAAAAATAAAACTGTCACTATTTCCAGATGGCATGAAATTGTATATGGAAAACCCTAACAATTCCACCAAAAAATCCTTAGAACTTGTAAATAAATTTAATAAAGTGGCAGATACAAAATCAATATACAGAATTCCATCAAGTTTTAATACACTGATGATGAACAATGAAAAGGAGAAATTAACATTTACAATTGCATGGAATAGAATAAAATACCTAGGGATACATTTAACTAAGAATATGAAAGACCTGTACACCGACACATTGATGAAAAATACTGAAGACACAGAAAAAAATGGAAAGATATTCTATGAACATGCTTTAGAAAAATTATTGCTGTTAAAGTGCCCATACAATCCAATGAAATCTATAGATGCCGTGCAATCTCTATCAAAATTCCAATGGCTTTTTTTTTAAAGGAAATGGAACAAACTATCTAAAATTTGTATGAAACCATATACACACAAATACGAAACCAAGTAGCCAAAGCAATCTTGAGAATTACAAAGTTAGAGGCATCACATTCTCTTTTATCAAACTTGGCATTGGCAAGACACATAGATTGTTGGAACAGAATAGAGCACCTCAAAATAAACCACTCATATATGGTGAATTAATTTATGACAAAGGAGCCAAAATATACAATGGGGGAAAGACAGTCTCTTCAGTAAATGGTGCTAGGAAACTGAACAGTCACGTGGAAAAGAATAAAACTATCACTAGCTTAGACAAGATAAAAAAAAAATTAACTCAAAATAGATTAAAGACTTTAATGTAAGACCTGAAACCATAAAACTCCAAGAAGAAAACATAAGTGGTAAGTTAATTGACATCAGTCTTGGCAATTAATTTTTTCATCTGACATCAGAAGCAAAGATAACAAAATAAAAAATAAACAAGTGGGACTACATCAGACTATAAAGCTTTTGCACAGCAAAGAAACCATCAGCAAAATACTCACTCTACTAAATGAGAGAAATATCTGAAAATATAAAAAATATTTATATATTTAATATCCAAAATATATAAAGAATTCACACAACTCAATGGCAAAAAAAAAAAAAAATCTAATTAAAAAATGGGCAGTGGATCTGAAGAGACATTTTTTTTTTCCAAAAGTAGACATACAGATGGCTAACAGGTTCATGAAAAGGTGTTTGGCATTCCTAATCAAAAGGTAAATGTGAATTAAAACCACAGTGAGATATCATGCCACACCTGTCAGAGGGACTATTATAAAAAATGACAACAAAAAGTAAGTGTTAATGAGGCTGTGGAGAAAAGGGAACTCTTATTGTGAGAACGTAAATTGGTGCACCGACTACCGAAAATAGTATAGGTATTTCTCAAAAATTTAAAAATAGAACTATCATATGGTCTAGCAATTTCACTTCTGGGTTTTATCTGAAAAAAAAACACAAAACAAAACAAAACACTTACTTATAAAGATATATACATCCCTTTGTTTGTTGCAGCTTTACTACAATAGCCAAGATGTAAAAGCAAACTATATGTCCACTGATGGATGAATTAATAAAGAAAATGTAGGGAGAGGTGACCTTGGTTAAAACACATGGCACTAAGGAGAGCAAACATATTAAGAACAATATGCTATATATGCCAGGTCCCTTGAAACATATGCTGTGCAGATGTTTCTTCCCTGCAGCGACTGTGCCAAGCAGCAAGGATGGACCGGCTTCCGGCAAATTTCTATACATTTGTGGGGACTCAGATGGAACCCCTTGTGTCCCTACAGCAGCAGGACAATGTAGGGGAGATGAGTCAGTCTTGCCATGCCAGGCCTGGCGAGTGGCCACCTGAACTTCTGATTCACCGTGGATGCTACTGGTAAGTCCTCCTCCAACCTTCGCAGCTCTCTCCTCCTACCCCAACAGATTTTATTCCCTGTCATGTTCATTTTTTTCCCCTGTGTTGTCCCTGTGTCCCTGAAAGTGGCTGGAGTCCCATCACAGTTGGGTTCGAGTCTCACTGCAATTGTACTGACCCAGAGTGGCCAACTGGTGGGCAGACTGATTGCTTCCCTCTAGCCCAATGATTCTCAACCTTCCTCATGTTGTGGTGACCCCCAACCATAAAATTATTTTCGTTGCTACTTCATAACTGTAATTTTGCTACTGCTGTGAATCGTAATGTAAATATCTGATATGCAGGAT
>NW_005355799.1:217700-223169 GCF_000412655.1 Myotis brandtii | reverse complement strand
GGCAGGCGGGGAACGTTGGCTTCCTCCGTCACTGAAGCAAGCAAGCCTCCTGTTCGCTTCAAGCTGCCTGGCTGCCGGCCGCCATCTTGGTTGGCAGTTAATTTGCATATTGCCCTGATTAGCCAATGGGAAGGGTAGCGGAGGTATGGCTAATTACCATGTTTCTCTATTATTAGATAGGATATTCAATGGAATATTATTCTGCCATAAAAAGAAATGAAATCTTGCCAGTAGTGAAAATATGGATGGACCTTGAGCGCATTATGATGAGTGAAATAAGTCAGAAAGAAAAAGACAAATAACTTATGATCTCTCTCATTAATATATGTAATCTAAAAGACAAAAATAACAAACAAGCTCATAGAAGATACAAAGAATAAACTGGTGGGTTCCAGAGGCTGGTGGAGGGGAGATGGGCAAAGTAGATCAAATATGTCAAAAGGTATCAACTTCCAGTCATGGGAATAAATACTTTATGGGAATGTAAAAAAAAAGAAAAGAAAAGAAAGAAAAAGCATAACAACTATACTTAATAATACTGTACTGCATCTTGGGAAGTTGCTAGGGAGTAGACCTTAAATGATCACATTTTAAGAAAACAAATCTGCCCCTCGCGGGTTTGGCTCAGTGGATAGAGCGTTGGCCAGCAGACTGAAGGGTCCCAGGCTCCATTCCAGTCAAGGGCACTTACCTCCATTCCAGGCTCCTCCCTGTCCCCTGCCCTGGTCCGGTTACATGCAAGAGGCAACCAATCAATGTGTTTCTCTCACGTAGATATTTCTCTCTGTCTTACCCTCTCTGCCATTCTCTCTAAAAGTCAATGGAAAAAATATCCTCGGGTGAGGATTAAAAAATATAAAAGGCAAAAAAACTATCATTATGTAGGGTGACATATTAACTAGACATTGTGGTGATCATTTCACAATATAAATAAATATCAAATCATTATGTTGTACACTTAAAACTAATATGATGTTATATGTCAAGTGTACCTCAACACAAATAAATTGAGGGAAAATGTGTATAGTGTGCTTCTTGAAATGGCCTGTATTATCAACTTAGAATCCTCTAAAAATGTGATAATCTAGAATTAAATATTTTCTTTTTAATTTTTACATCTTTCTCTGTAGGTGCTTTTTAAAAAATATATATTTTATTGATTTTTTACAGAGAGGAAGGGAGGGGAATAGAGAGTTAGAAACATCAATGAGAGAGAAACATCAATCAGCTGCCTCCTACACACCCCCTACTGGGGATGTGCCCACAACCAAGGTACATGCCCTTGACCGGAATCGAATCTGGGACCCTTCAGTCTGCAGGCCGACGCTCTATCCACTGAGCCAAACCAGTTAGGGCTCTAGGTGCTTTTTGGTGTCTTTTATGAGTAACAGAATGAAGATTACTTGATTTAATAAATTTTTAATATTTTTATCACTGACAATACATCATCTTCAGATTTTGTCATTAGTTACATAAAATAACATGTAATGGAAACATGAGCCTTCATAGTTTTCAAAATTTTAGTGACTTCTTTAAAAAAAAAGTCCAGTCCAGCATTGAAGTTGGAGGGTGCGAGTTAGGTAAGGACACATGTGATGGAGAAGCTTCTCTTAGAGCAGACAGCGCACATTTTGCTTCCCATTATGGAGATTTGATATGTATGTCAAACCCACTCACTTTCAGTCCCATTTATGGCACTTACTTGATAGATCTGATAGTCAAATTGAGTCAAATTCAGTCAAAATGACTTTGAAAAAATTAGTCCCAATACAAAATGGTTTTAGTATGTATAAGGCAGAATTTTATAAAGATAAAATTTTAAAATAATATCTTTATGATCATACAGGATAGTGATATTTAAAATGACAATGTTTATTACACATGGTCATTTTTTGTTAAAAGACAAATAGAGTATAATTTATTTTTTCCTTTTGGAAAATATATATTCTTTAAAGTATTACATTTTCAAATATTTTGCAGTTAAAGGACTGAAAGTACTTTAGAAGCTTGGACCTTACCTACCCTACTGGGAAAAATATGAAGAAATCTAAAGTAAAATAACATTTGTGATTCCTTAAGAAATGGTGCTAAATTCACCTGAGGAACCATCTATGTGGTTAATTCTTTACTGGGATCTTAGAAAATAGAATTAGTATGAAATAAGAAAAGTGTCTCTTATTCTAAGAAAATCTCTTTGCTGTTTTCTTCACAAAAATATTATTTTATTTTGTTAAATTCAAGATATCATCCAATCAAAATACATTCTGATTTTACATATATTAAAGTGTGAATAAATGTGCATTTTAGAAATGATTAAATATAAGAGAAAAGGCACTAATGCAAGACTGCATTTTTAGGGCAAACAAACAACAATATCAGTAACAGAAAAATAATAATTTACTTAATGTTGTCAAATACCAAAATGTATAGAAAGCCACATGGCAGCACACATTCAGGTGGTGTACTTTGTATTATAGAATGAATGGTTGCTATCCCCTCATTCTGTTTATAAAAGGTTGTGACAGTTTTAAACACAAAGAAAAATTATATCTTCTGAATATTTTAGACAATAAAATGTTGAAGCACAAATTCTAAGGAGTACACCTACAGGTTTCTTATTTTTGAAGAAAATATGATATCCTCAGCAAGTGCCATTACCTTAGCCTAACCCTTTTGTTGATAGAGATATTTTATTATGATTGAAATATTCACCTTCCTCATGATTTTATAATTTATCATATATTGAGAAAGGCAAATAATAGTGAGATCTGATATAAAAGATACATTGCTTATCCTTTTAGTTTCAATTAATATGAATACAAGGCAGACATGTTATTCCTGGTTGTGGAAAGGCTAGATTTGGAGAGGAATTTTCTATATTGCACTGCTGTTTTTGTGGTCAAAATCAAAGTTGTAAGTCAATCATATTTAAATATTTAGGATAAATACAGGGAAGTAATTTAACCAGGATGTTTTTCAGCTTTCATGAAATATTAACTATATTCATTGGTGCTCCTTTTCAATTGACATTATTAAGAAGTGTTAAGGTAGGACAACCCAGAAGCAGGACACTTCTGATGTGTAACTTTGGTTTAAGGGCTCCTCAGAAGCCTAACTAAACTTTTCTACTAACTGTACTGTGGTCTGGACTCTTGTCTCTGCATCCCTCCTTTGTCCCTTCTCTTCTGCACAATGTTCAGAATTGCATCTCAGGTGGATGGCTCTCCTTGTCTCCAGTCCCTGCTCCCTGCCCGTGGAGGGAATTCCCTCTGATAAACTTATTGCACTGCACGTCTAATCTAATCTTGGTTTCTGCCACTCAGAGGACTTGAACTGAGGCAATATTTATTTAAAAACAGAACAACAAAAACCACATATTGCATGACTCCATTTGTATGAAATATCCAGAATAGGCAAGTCCGCAGAGAGAGACATATTAGTAGTTTCCCCGGACTTCGTGGAGGAAGGAATGGGGAATGACTGCTTAATGGGGAGGAGGTTTTCTTTTGGAATGAAATGTTCTAGAACTAGATAATGGTGATGCTTGAACAATACTGTGAATTTACTAAATGTTACTAATAGAAAATTTTATATATATTTTACAATACAGAAATGTATTATTAAAAAGGGGGCCTCATTTCTTTATTGTTGCTCATAGTGTGATATGTGAGATCCCATTATAGGGGTTTCTATAAGGGAATCTATGATATATAAAATTGGAAAAAATCTCAGTTCAATAAAATTAAATGGGTGTTTAGTTTTAAAACAAAACAACAAACAAAACAAAACTCTTGAGTGTTCCTATAGCTTCAATTTTCTTACAAAAATTAATATATTGTTTGATAGTGAATTATAGTATATCAATTGTACCACAATTTTCAGATTTTTAGCAAATATATAATTATTCCTTCTACACACTAAGCCTTTTTTAATGTTATAATACCTACATTACAGACTGAGGGGGTCAAAGTAATTATTTTATTTATTAGTAATATAGTTTTATAAGGTTCCACCAGACGTGATACAAAAGCATGAATACCTACTTTATGTAAAATGTGCAATCATTTCAAAGTAAATGATAGGCTACCTTTCAGATTCATTTTATATTTCACTGTGGAATTTGCTAGAGGCTCCTCAAAAGCTTTTGTTACCAGTAACCAAGTCCCAGATGGTTTGGAGGCCTATGTTGGACAGAATATTTCTGAACATTTCTCAGGAGAAAATCTGGTCTAACTGCTGATTCTGTTAGTAAAAATCTTTGTTATTTAGTATTTATTGAGCACATTTATGATGCTAACCTACACATACTAGGCACCGATCCTCTTCTTTTCCACAATTGACAGTGTCTTCATTGTTCTATTCCTAAGGCTCCCATTTTCTGTGGGAATTCCATAAGGCAGAAAAGTGTTTAAAAAATACTTGGTTCATCTCCTTTGAAATGCTTTACTTATAGGCAATTGTGATTATGAAAATAAAGGTTAACCTGAGTATGATAATTTTCTGTTACAATATCACTTTTAAGGTGCTCATTAAGGCCAAGTCATGCCAATTTTTCTTTATAGATGTTTCTAAATATCTAGTTTAGTTATATCAATTGATTATTATCTAAAAATGAGCTTAAATGCAATTCTCTACCACAACTTAACTTATTTCTTGTGAGATAAACTATCAGCTTTACACTAAGACAATTCCTATTTTAGTCAGAATAATATAAGAATACTCAGTCTCATAAAGTAACCATTTCAAAAAATATTTGATTACATCATCATAATAGTTTACCTCTTTTATAAT
Organism: Myotis brandtii; assembly: GCF_000412655.1. NCBI lineage: Eukaryota > Metazoa > Chordata > Mammalia > Chiroptera > Vespertilionidae > Myotis > Myotis brandtii. Next base: position 218,378 of record NW_005355799.1, on the reverse strand, counting down.
GAAAAATATCAAGAAATCTGTAAATTATTATGGAAAGATCAAACATAGTGGTTTCCATGATTTCCTGAAATCCAAAATTCATTTTGAAAGTTCAGTAATGTTTAAACTCATACAAATAAAGAAGATACAATGAAGGATATCAATGGAGGAAAGATTATAATACATTTTTGAAGACTTAAAAATGATGCAAAAATGCTAATAGATGAAAGGAAACATACTTTCTGATGCATATGTGACAGAACTTAAGGAGGGATAAAATCTACCCTGCAGAATTTAAGAGAGAATTTGTTCTCACAGAGGTTTGGGCCAACTGTGGTTGAGAATACAAAATGAAACTTACAGTTGAGGTTTAATTGAAGATTGACATATATGGCAGTCATCTACTTGCTCTGATTCTATGGCTGTATTTAAAGTATCATGAGATTTTTCAACAAAGACTAAAAAAACAACAAACAAACAAAAATACATCCTCTAAAGAAACTGAAATTGAGCAATATTCTCTTTGCGAAAGTAGAAAAAATGTAGAAAGTGGATTTCAGGAGAGAAAGAGAGAGAGAGAGGGAGAGAGATAGAGAGAGAGAGAGAGAGAGAGAGAGAGAGAGAGAGAGAATGTAATTGGCACCTTGGGTACATCAGTGCTAATAGTTTAAAATATATACAGCAGCTTTTTAATTTTTT
>NW_005355799.1:203496-217332 GCF_000412655.1 Myotis brandtii | reverse complement strand
TGGTTTGGTGGTGATGAACTCCTTTAGCTTTTTCTTGTCTGTGAAGCTATTTATCTGACCTTCAATTCTAAATGATAGCTTTGCTGGGTAGAGTAATCTTGGTTATAGGTTCTTGCTATTCATCACTTTGTATGTTTCTTGCCACTCCCTTCTGGCCTGCATGGTTTCTGTTGAGAAATCAGCTGACAGTCGTATGGGTACTCCCTTGTAGGTAACTGACTGTTTTTCTCTTGCTGTTTTTAAGATTCTCTCTTTGTCTTTTGCTCTTGGCATTTAATTATATGTCTTGGTGTGGTCCTCTTTGGATTCCTCTTGTTTGGGGTTCTCTGCACCTCCTGGACTTGTAAGTCTATTTCTTTCACCAGGTAGGGGAAGTTTTCTGTCATTATTTCTTCAAATGGATTTTCAATGTCTTGCTCTCTCTCTTCTGCTGGCACCCCCATAATTTGGATGTTGGTACGCTTGAAGCTGTCCCAGAGGCTCCTTACACTATCTTCATATTTTTGGATTTTTTTTACTTTTTGCTTTTCCGGTTGGGTGTTTTTTGCTTCTTCGTATTTCAAATCTTTGACTTGATTTTTGGGATCCTCTAGTCTGCTGTTCAATCTCTGTATATTATTCTTTATTTCAGTCAGTGTATGCTTAATTTCTGATTGGTCCTTTTTCATATCCTTGAGGGTCTCACTATATTTCTCAGAGGTTTCTAGAAGATTCTTGAGTAACCTTATAACTGTGGTTTTGAACTCTATATCCAGTATTTTGCTTTCATTTATTTCTTTCATTTGTGACTTGTTTCTTTGTCTCCGCATTTTTGGCTGCTTCCCTGTGTTTGTTTCTATGTACTGGGTAGCTGCTAAGTCTTCTTGAGTTGATAGAGTGGCCTTGTGTGGCAAGTGTCCTATAGGGCCCAGTGGCTCAGCCTCCCCAGTCAGCTGAGTTGGACGCTCTTGGTGCACCCCTCTGTGGGCTGTTTGCACAGTCTTATTGTAGTTAACCCTTGATTGCTGTTGGTATCACTGGGAGGAATTGACCTCCAGGCCAGTTGGCTGTGATGACCATCTGTGTCTATACTGGAAGATCTGTTGCATAGGAGACACCCTTATGGAGCAGTACTTGCTTCAGTGGGGCTTTGGTGCTCACTGAATCTGCCCCTTGAGTGTGTTTCTTATGAATGTGAAGAGTTATAATCCAGTATGGTCTCACTCTGACCAATGGGTACACTGGCTCTTGGATCTTCAGGGAAGTGCAAGGTCAGCCACTGTCTGGGGCTGCCCAGCAGGAGCTACAGAGACATCTGAAGATTCCTCCTCTTTGTATGGGGTTTGGAAGTGCCCATACGAGGCAGGGAGCGGAGAAGGAGAGGAGAGGGAGAGGAAAGGGAGAGGAGAGGGAGAGGGTCTGCTGCTGCCAGGCCTTGGGCCTTCTTTTGGAAGCTCTGGGGCTTTCTGACCCAGCTGCAGTTTGTCAGGTCTTAGGTGGATAAAGGACAGGCCATTCATATGCAAAAGCCTCTGCTCACAGCTTGGGTGGGGTTGTAAATTGGATGAGGCAGGGTCTCTGGGAATCACCAGGGCAGAGCAAATAGTAATGGCTGCCAGTCAGCCCTGCACTAGAGAGGACCCCATGTGTCCGCATCCCACACCCCTGTGCAGGAACAATGATCAATGCGAGCACCTCTGAGAGAAAGCTGCCTTCCCATTTCTGTCCCGATGCCAGATAGTCCAGTTTCTCCCCGTATGTGTCTGGGTCCCCCAGAGTCTCACCCGGAACTGGAGTTCAGAGCAAGCTGGAGCTGGTATCTCCCTCCCGATTAAAAGAGCAGCACATCCAGGTGCCAGCACTTTCCGTGCCTCTGCAACTCTTACCAGTCTCAATGCGCCTTCTTCACCTCTCTAGTTGTGGAACTTCCACTCAGCCAGCTTTCCCGTGGTTCTGGGTGGTCGTTTTTCTGCCTTTTAGTTGTAATTTTGATGTGGTTGTCAGAGGCAGCAAGTATAGGTGTTTACCTACACCGCCATCTTGGTTCTCTCTATACAGCACCTTTATTGAATTACAATTTACATGCCATGCAAATACCCATTTAAGGTATATTATTTAATGGTTTTTAGTATATTTTAGACTTGTATAACCACCACCATGATCACTGTTGAACATTTTCATCATCCTAAAAAAAATATACCTATTAACAATACTCCAAGTTCCCCTAATTCTCTAGCCCTAGGCAAGCACTAGGCTAATTTCTGTCTCTATAGATTTGATGATGTGAACATTTTTTAAAGAGTGGAGTCATACAATATGTGTCTTTGGTGACTGGCTTATATTTCTTAGCATGTTTTCAAGGTTTATCTATGTTGTAAACATTTATCAGTACTTCATTCTTTTCTATTGCTGAATAACATTTCATCATACACACACATACACATGCTTACACAATTTTGTGTGTGGTTACATGTTTTTGTCTCTCTTGGATGTATATCTAGGAGTAGATTTCCTAATTTCTTCATGTTTAATATTTTGAGATACTGTAAGGCTGTTTCCCAAAGTGACTGCATGTTTTTATATTACAACCAGAAACATATGGTTGCCACTTCTTCATGTCCTGAACAAAATTTGATATTTAATGTCTTTTTTTATTTCAGTCATCTTACTAGATGAGAGGTAGTATATATCATTGTGATTTTTTATTTCCATTTTCCTTATGGCTAATAATCTTGAACATATTCTCATGTTTTTATTGTCTACCCTTATATCTTTTTGAAAAACAAAGTCTCAGATGCATTGCCAAATTTCAAATTCAGTTATTTTATATCTTAATTATTGCATTGTAAGAGTTTTTTAAAAATATATTATAGATATAAGCCCCTTATATGTTGTATGATTTCCAAATACTTTCTCTCATTCTGTAGGTTGTATTTTTACTTTTACTTTCTTGACAGTGATCTTTAAACACAAAGTGTTTAATTTAGATGATATCCAATTTATCTGATTTTTTTGTCAGTTGTGCTTTGGTGTGATGTCTAAGACTTTACCTAACCCAGACATAAAGATTTACTTCTACATTTTCTTCTGAACAATGTATATGTTTAACTTTATATTTATATCATGATTCATTCTGAGGTAGTTTTCTGTGTGTTGTGAAGTGGAAGCCCAATCTCAGTCTTATGCATATGGATATCCACTTGTCCCAGCACTATTTGTTCAAAAGACCATTCTTCCTTCATTGCATTATCCTGGCATGCTGGTCAAAAATAAGTTTTCCACTAATGTATGCATTTATTTCTGGAATCTCTATCTCATTCCATTCAATAAGATTTCTATCCTTGCCCTAACCAGTTTGGCTCAGTGGATAGAGCGTCAGCCTGTGGACTGAAAGGTCCCAGGTTCGATTCCGGTCAAGGGCATGTACCTTGGTTGCGGGCACATCCCCAGTCAGGGATGTGCAGGAGGCAGCTGATTGATGTTTCTCTCTCATCGATGTTTCTAACTCTCTATCCCTCTCCCTTCCTCTCTGTAAAAAATCAATAAAATATATTAAAAAAAAGATTTCTATCCTTATAGCACCATCACACTCTCTTAATTACTGTAACTTTGTAGTAAAATTTGACATTGGGATGTGTGAGTCTTCCAAATTTGTTCTTATTTTTTTTTTGAGATTATTTATTTGGCTCTTCTGGGTTCCTACTATTTCCATATGAATATTAGGATCAGCCTGCTATTTCTGCAGAGAATCCAGTTGGAATTTTGATAGGAAATGCATTGAATATGTAGATCAATGTAGAAAGTATGGTCACCCTGACAACATTAAGTATACTGATCCATTGACTTGTGAGGTTTATCATTTAGTAGGTCTTCTCTAAATTCTCCCAACAATATACTATACTATTCAGCATGCAAGTTTTGCACTTATTTTTTTAATATTTATTCCTAAGTATTTTATTCTTTTGCTGCTATTGTAAATGGAATTGGCTTTAACTTTATTTCTGGATTATCCCTTGCTAGTATACAGAAAAACAATTAATTTTAACATTTGATCATATAGCCTGTAAACTTGCTGAACTTATTAGTTCTAGAAAATTTTAGTGAAATTTTCTATACACAGATTATAATATCTACAAGCAGAGATTATTTTACTTATTTCTTTCCCATTTGTATGCTTTTATTTCTATTTCTTAAGCAATTTACCAGGCTAGATATTCCGATACAATGCTATGAGAAGTGGTAAGAATGGACGTTCTTCTATTGTCTCTTGTGATAGGAAGAAAGCATTAATTTTATGATGTTACTTCTAAGTTTTCTATAGCTTCCCTATGTAGTATTGAGGAAATTCCCCTTTATATTTATTTTAATGAGTGTTTTCATCATGAAGGGATATTTAATTGTTTTAAGTACTGGTCTTATACATTAAATTGAGAACTAGTCCTTTCCTAATTTTTGAAAGTTATTAATTTAGTCTTTGCTATAGAAGGTCTATTCAGATTTTTTATTTCTTCTTGAGTCAGTTTTATTAGTTTGCAGCTTTAAAGGAATATGTCCATTTTATTATGTTATATCTAACTTTTTGTCATTTAACTGTTCATGTTATTCTGTTATAATTTTTTAAAGTTACTGTAATATTTGTAATAGTGTCACCTATTCCATTCATGATTACAATAATCTAGTATACTCTTTTATTTTTATTGGTGAATCAAGCTAAATTTTTGTCAAATTGTTTGATCTTTTTAAAACACAATGTTTGGTTTAGTTGATTTTTCTACTGCTTTTAATAATTACTTATTTTAGGTTATTCTTTTTTGTTGTTATTGTTAAACTTCACCCAAGGATATTTTTCCATTGATTTCTAGAGAGAGTGGAAAAGAGGGGGAAAGATAGAGAAACATTGACATGAGAGAGACACATCGATTGGTTGTCTCCCACCCACCCCCTGACTCAGAGGCTGGGGATCAAGTTTGCAACTGAGGTATGTGCCCTTGACAGGAAATGAACCTGTGACCCTTCAGTCCATGGACCTATGCTCTAACCATTGAGCAACTGACTAGGGTTAATTATTTATTTTATTTAACTCCTTTCTTATCTTTATTATGCCCTCCCTTCTATATGCTTTACTTTTAATTTGTTCTTCTTTTACCAGTCCCTTAAGTCTAAGAGGAAGATAATAATTTGAGATATTTCCCATTTTTTAAATATAAATGTTTACAGGTATAAACACCCCTCTAATCACTATTTTAGCAATTTCTCACTTTTTGTATATATTATATTGATTTTCACTCATCCCAATTATTTTTAATTCCCCTGTTATTTCTTGTTTGGCATTTTAATTTTTACATAATTATCAATTTCTCAATTAAAAATGTACATATGTACCAATTTATATATACCAATAGTTATCTAGTTATCCATTTACTATGCTATACTCTGTAGATTTACCTTGGATACCTACTATACTGAGACCTTTTGGAGAGAAAAATGTCATGTGTCTTTTTTAGAGAAAATATAAGCAAAAAAAAATGAGCTTTCATAGGAATCTTTCAGTTGCAATAGTACTCAGAATATGTAACGAATCCCTACTGCTCTCTTCCAGAACGTGAGGACTTCAGGACCAGGGCTGTCAGTACATCATGCTTACCTGTAAGGCACCAAGAGACTTTGTGAAGTTGCAAAGATTTTTTTTTTTTTCACTGAAACAATTCTAATGGTTTTGAACAAATTGCTGAGATGCTTTCTTCAAATAAAATGTGGTTTTGAGGGGTGAGTGAGATAATTGATAAAGCAGTTTGCAGGCACCAAAGCAAAACAAACATTTTATAAATACTAATCATTATTTGTGTCTTTATAATAACGGGTTTAGACATTGATACCTTCAAGACTCATGGGTAGTGCCTGAATATACTTTCAAAAGTCCAGAAAGTTTTATCTAAAAGACATTTTGAGAGATCTTAAAGTACGAGCTAAATGGTAATTGATAGTCACCGCTAACAGAGAGATCATTGCAACACTTGATTAACTTTGCTAAATAAGAAGATCTATCCTTGATAGGAGAAGTTGTCAGAGGGGAAAAAGGAAGTCAGAAGGAAACACTCTAAACATGTGTCATTTCAAATTAATATTAGTGCTGACTACTAATATTACTACTAGTATTATGCCCATAGGAGTAGCAGATAACTACAGCTATAGGAAATGTGATTGCTTAGAGACTTTAAGTGTCATACACTGTTAAGAAAAAGAAGGAAGATGAGGACAAGAAGAAAAAGTAAGAGGATGAGTCATTTTCAGGAATAGGCACAGACACATGAAGAAACTAAGAATTCATAGGAGGATTTTGTATTGGTGGCACCCAACGCAATTTGTTTTTCTTCCTTTTAAAGGTCAAGCATGGCATGTTAACATATTTAGCAAACTCTAAATTAGAAGAATCAATTTGAAGCTAAAACCTTTTCTCCAGGCATCATCCAAGGTTAGTTGTTTTGGTAGGACAGGGTGCGCTCACTCATTTGCCATCAGTTGAAATTGTGGCATACAATGAACAAAAGATTAGGCACTGCTATTTCCACCTACTTCCTACTATGAGAATTAGTGGTAATGAAATAAGTATCATTTAACTTTAGAAAATGTTTTCTTTTTTTTTCTATAGAAATAAAAGTCTTGCTTGCAAAAGATTTCAGTTTTAAAGTTTGAGTTACTATGGTAACTCTATATCTTCCTACAGTTTTAAATTAATTTTAGTTTAAAATTGACAGAAAGTGATCTAAAGAAGGATTTTAAAACTGAGTACATTACCGAGTGTTTCAAATTTCACACCCTTTCAAGGTTCATGTAAAATGTATAAGGGGCAACTGGATATTTTTAGTATCCAAATGATTTAATTTCTTTTTATGTATATTCATTATTTTTTAACTTTTTAAATTTTTATATATGGTCAATAAAGTTTATTTAAGAATGCTAGTATCATGTGAACATATAAGTACATAACATTTTTTAATTAAAACAAAACAACATATATGACATATTACTTTATCAAATTGTCTCACTATATTACCCTCTCATTACAATAATCATCCTCTATATGCATTTTTCAGTTTATATGCAAAAATATGTATGTATTGACATTTCTGTTTGTCTGCAAACCTGCTTCAATGAGTAATCACATATTAGAAACATTAGGTACCTCACCAGTCAAATTATAAGTCCTATACAGGGTAGGGTAAAAGTACCTTTACAGTTGTATGTGAAGCAGAGTTTATTTTTTTATTATTATTAATTATGTATTATTTTCCATAGAAACAACTATAAACCTACTTGTATCCCACTCTGTACATATATACAAACATTTTCAAAAATAATACTATAAAGTAGTGCTTAAAAGTTTATGCCATTGCCCCAAATATTTCTGTGTTATTAAGCTAATTATTATATGAAAGTTTGCATGTAAATATATGTGAGGTATATCTGAGTGTTTAAAGATTTAAAAATTGTTTCATAAGGGGCAATCTGGCTAAGAAGTCACAAAGTAGGTGTGGAGCAGGAAACCAAGATTTTCAACTCATAGTATAACATTTTCTTGTCTTTCCAATAGTGCCTTTCTGAAATATTTTAGCCCTATAACTATCTTTTTAAAAAGAACACTAACACTAGAGAGTAATAAATAAAAGTAGCTCACCAGTCAAATTTTAAGTCCTATACAGGGTAGGGTAAAAGTACCTTTACAGTTGTATGTGAAACAGAGTTTATTTTTGTATTATTATTAATTATGTATTATTTTCCATACAAACAACTATAAACCTACTTTTATCCCACTCTGTACATTTATACAAACATTTTCAAAAATAATATTATAAAGTAGTGCTTAAAAGTTTATGTCATTGCCCCAAATATTTCTGTGTGATTAAGCTAATTATTATATGAAAGTTTGCATGTAAATATATGTGAGGTATATTTGAGTGTTTAAAGATTTAAAAATTGTTTCATCAGGGCCAATCTGGCTAAGAAGTCACAAAGTAGGTGTGGAGCAGGAAACCAAGATTTTCAACTCATAGTATAACATTTTCTTGTCTTTCCAATAGTGCCTTTCTGAAATATTTTAGCCCTATAACTATCTTTTTAAAAAGAACACTAACACTAGAGACAGGAAACCAAGATTTTCAACTCATAGTATAACATTTTTTGTCTTTCCAATAGTGCCTTTCCGAAATATTTTAGCCCTATAACTATCTTTTTAGAAAGAACACTAACACTAGAGCGTAATAAATAAAAGTAGAGCTATTCTAGCTAAAATTAGAATAACCTATTATTCCACTTATTCTTTCCACATATCCACACACTTTTGTGGTACCTGGAGATACCTTCGGCTCCTTGGAGAACTTTCAAAACATTTTATTGCACCCAGTTGACAATTCAGGAAGGTGAATTATATTATTTAAGAGAATTTACCAAAAATTCTGGACTTGAAGAAAAGGTACCTTCCTTCTTTTGTCTTAATATTTGTGAAGTATCCTCTAGGGCAGCGGTTCTCAACCTGTGGGTCACGACCCCTTTGGGGGTCGAACGACCCTTTCACAGGGGTCGCCTAAGACCATCGGAAAACACATATATAATTACATATTGTTTATGTGATTAATCACTATGCTTTAATTATGTTCAATTTGTAACAATGAAAATACATCCTTCATATCAGATATTTACATTATGATTCATAACAGTAGCAAAATTATAGTTATAAAGTAGCAATGAAAATAATTTTATGGTTGGGGTCACCACAACATGAGGAACTGTATTAAAGGGTCCTGGCATTAGGAAGGTTGAGAACCACTGCTCTAGGGTATGCATACTCCCTCCTTATTTGCAGTTTCTCTTTCCATGGTTTTAGTTACCCATGGTTAACCATAATCCAAAAATATTAGCTGGGAATTCTAGAAATTAACAATTCATAAGTTTTCAATTATGTGCTGTGCTGAGTAGCATGATAAAATCTTGTGCTGACTGGCTCTGTCCTGCCCAGACTTAAATCATCATGTTGTCCAGTGTCTCGATGCTGTACGTACTCCCCTCCCATTAGTCACTTAGTAGCCACCTCAGTTATCAAACTGACTGTCATGGTATCACAGCACTTGTGTTCAAGAACCCTCATTTTATCCCTTACTCTTTGAGACAGTATGCAGGGACCTGGAGAGTATCATGCTAAGTTAAATAAATCAGTCAGAGAAAGACAAGTATCATATGATTTCACTCATATGTGGAATCTAATTAACAAAATAAACTGATGAATGGAGTGAATCCAGAGACATGGAAGCATGGAACGGAGTGAGGAATCTTGGAGGGAAGGCAGACCTTGCATATACTAGTATGCATATGCATATATGCATAACCCATGGAAACAGACAATAGGGTGATGAAGGCCTGGTGGGGAGCATGGGGCAGGCTGGAGGGGGTCAATGGGGAAAAAGGTGGACATATGTAATATTTTCATCAATAAAGATTTTTTTTAAAAAAGAACCCTCATTTTAATAATGGCTTTAAAGAGTTCAAAAGTAGTGGTGCTGGCAATTCAGATATGCCAAACGGAAGCTGTAAAGTGTGTGTGTGTGTGTGTGTGTGTGTGTGTGTGTGTGTGTGTGTGTGTAGCTGAAACTTCTTTACTTAATAAGAAAAGAAAAAAACTAGTATGCTGAGGTTGCTAAGTTCTACAGTAAGAATCCAGCTTCTATCTGTGAAAATGCCTAGTTTATATGTTCATCTTTATCACAGGTATGTACTTACAGGAAAAAAACCACACAGTATCTATGTTGGGTTCAGTACTCTCCGTGGTTTTAGGCATTCACTGGGGATCTCGGCATGTACCCCTGTGGGTAAGGGGAAAGTACTGTACACAGATTACTGTACAATATCCAATGCCGTCCTCACAGCAATTCTGGGCATTTTCAAGTTGCTATAATCACTTAATAAAGGTATAAATCAAGGTCCAGGCATTTTAAGGGACTTGCCAAATGGCACACAGCTTGTAAGTTGCAGAACTGGGGTTGGAGCCTGTGTTCATCAGCTGCCAGAACTTGCAACTATTTCCAATAGAAGCCAGGGAAGGAAGGATCAGAAGCTAAATACGCATTTACCTTTTTCAAAATAAAATAACTAAAGAACTAAATAAGATGAAATGAGCATAGTATATGTCATTTCCCCACCCACCTCCAAACATATACAGGATATTTAGCAAAGATAGAAGGTATTTCATTTGGTAAGGGGAGCAGATATTTGACAGGAAACAAAATTACAGGATAGTTGGAAGAAATATGTAGATCAACTTTAAAGCAGAACCTTAATATTAAAGCATTTTAGTTCTATGGGTACATTTTCTCTCACCCTTTTAAGAACAGTATGGGCTGATCTTATCATAATGGATCATCACTAATGATTCTTGCAAATAACTGGATACGAGTATGGACCTGAGGAGCAGACAGATGCTTTCACAATGCTAAAAAGATAAAATAATACTTTGGGTATCACTGAATAATTAAAAATCAAATCTTTTACAAAAAGTTATTTAGCTTTAAACAATGAAAGATATTTCTCTTCTATGTTTGTCTTAATTTTGGTGAAAATCATAATTTTGTGTAAACGTCATAAATTAACAACTATTCATTACTCTTATTTTTTTTACATAAGAAAACAGGTGTCTTGAGAAATGTTGCTTATTTGCTTAATATTTAGCAGCTTGTTAACAGAAAGTGTTTACTTTATAATGAAATGTTTTAAAGTATTTCAATTTCAGCAACCATTTTAATTATGATTTTAATGTTATTAATTCAGCTGAGTAACCCAATATGATAAATGATTTATCAAACATCAATGTGTCCAAAACAAAACCTTTTAACTCCCAGGCAACAATCCTGAAAACATGGCTGAGAGTTAAGCTGTGCATCCCTGTTTTCCAAAATACATGCCTCATAAATATTTGGCATGAAAGTATCAAAAGCTTGAATTATTACTCACTGCATACATTTAAGCTAATATTTAAGATATACATGTAGGCATTTTATAGTAGAAGTAAAACAAGGGTACAGCAGAACCTATGAAAGTTTCAATTTTTATCTCCACATTCCTTGGAGAGCTCTCTGAGAGCCCAAGGGATCAAGAACACTTGCACTGCATTTTTCCCTTTCTCCTGAAGACTTTTATGAGGAGAGATCAGTCTCAAATGAATGCCCAAGTTATTCAAGAAGTAAAAAATGCACTGCCTAAGAAATGTTAAGCCATTCTATCTATATTCTTGTGTGATAATGATAATAATACAATAAAATCATATATAATACAGCAGTTCACAATGCCCTTTCTTATATTGTCTCATCTGATTCTCAAAACCACTTCAAAAGCAAGTATAGAATATCATGTTGCAAAGATTCAGCTTGTGAATTATGCATTCACAGGCAATTTTAAATGCTCAAGAAAAAAGGTACACCTTCCCTTTGCACTAATAATAATAATGAAGAGCTTATATTTACTGAGGTGTTAGTTTGTGTCAGGCACTATTCTAAGTTTCCAACAGCATCTTATTTAATCCCCATAACAACAGTTTTGATACATAATGATGACCCTTTTTACTGAAAAGCAAATTGAGGCGTAATGATATTTATAACTTGCCCAGGGTTATAAAGGCAGTAAATAAGAAACCAGATTTTTGAACTCAGGCAGGAAGTTCAGCTCCAGAGTTTCTACTTCATTACCAAAAAGTCAATCCTCTTTCTTATCCTAAAGATGTGTTAGGGAAATACCACACACAGGAAAACATAAGAAGAGCAAAACGTTGCTCTTTTAGACCCTTCTGGTTTTTGGATAACACTTAAATGCTTAAGTTTATTTTACCACCCAGATCTGCTGCCACTGTGCACCAATAGGGCACTCCATATAAGATTTTCAGACAATGTTCTCAGTAATAATTGATTTCCTTGATAGAATGGGAGGTGTTGCAACTTATGTATACGTGACATACATAAGCGTGACAGTAACTGATATTGTTCCTTTTGATATCACTACATTTATAAGGAGAGTTGAATCATACGAGCTGAGGAGTAGAGAATAAACAATTGTTTAATTTAAGTATTAGTTAGGAATTTGGAGAAAAGTCTTGAGTTATTTACATAGAGACACCTCAATGTGCCAGAATAAAATAAATGCAATAGACCAGGCATACATTTTACAGATGACGGTTGATGTTTAAGGTAGGGAAGTGTCATGACTAATGTTTTCCAGGTGTTGAGATACCCCTACTAGGGTAAAGGATCAGTTGTTGCATATGGCCCCCTCTGCAACTAAGAAAGAGGCACAATACCCAGTTGGTCTTTTTGGATTTTGGAAGCAACATACTAGTATTCCTCACTCTGGCCCCTTTACTGAATGACCCAAAAAGCTGATATTTTGAGTGGGTCCCTGCCTTAGTCAGTTCAGTTTGCAAATAAGATACCATAAACAACAGAAATTAACTTTCAGCACATTGTGGACTAGGACTTCAATGTATGAATTGGGAGGAATGGCATAAATAGGCCCAGAATAAGAGAAAGGCTGCTGGGCCATATGATCCAGAATATCCAATAGTGCCTAAAGGATCAGTGGCAGATAAGGATATTGTTTGGAACCTTTGGAAGCCCCTATAGATAAATTACAACACAGGCCTTTAGGAGTTTGGAGCAAGGCCTGACTTTATCCACAGAGAAGTAGTTTCCTTTTGAGAAACAGCTCTTGGCCTGATGTTGGGCCTTAGTAGACACTGAAAGTTAATCAATGAGGCACCTAGTTACCATGTAACCCAAGCTGTCTATCATGCACATGGTGCTATCTAACCTACCAAGCCATAAAGTTGGGCAATCACAGAAATATTCTATCATAAAATGGAAGTAATATGTATATCATTGGGCTTGGACAGACCCTGAAGAGTAAGTAATCATAAAAAAGTGGCCTAAATGCCCATGGTTCCCATTCCTGCTACACTGCCTTCTCTCTCTCAGCATGCATGTATGGCTTCATGGAGTGTTCCTTGTGAGCAGTTGACAAAGGAAGAGAAGATGGGCCTGGTTTATAAGTGATTCTGCATGTTATGAAGGCACCACTCAAAGTGGACAGCTGCAGTATTAAAGCTCCTCTCTAGGAAATTCCTGAAGGCAAACATCTCAGTGGACAGAACTTTAATTCTTTTATTTTTATTTTAAACTAGAGGCCCAGTGCACGAAATTTGTGCACTGGGGGGGGTTTCCCTCAGCGCAGCCTGCACCCTCTCCAATCTGGGACCTTTCGGGGGATGTCCGACAGCCGGTTTAGTCCTGATCCCTATTAAACTGGCAGTCGGACATTCCTCTCACAATCCGGGACTGCTGGCTCCCAACCGCTCACCTGCCTGCCTGCCTGATTGCCCCTAACTGCTTCTGCCTGCCAACTTGATCCCCCCCTAACCCCTCCCCTGCCAGTCTGATCGACACCTAACTGCTTCCCTACTGGCCCAATCGCCCCCAACTGCCCTCCCCTGCCAGCTTGGTAGCCTTAACTGCCCTCCCCTGCTGGCCTGGTCACCCCTAACTACCCTCCCCTGCAGGCCTGGTTGCCCCCAACTGCCCTCCCCTGCCGGCCATCTTGTGGCTGTGGGCGTTGCCATCTTTGAGGGCATGGCAGTCAATTAGCATATTCCCTCCTTAATGGCTGTGGGCACTGTCATCTTTGTAGCCTGCTGCTCAGTCATTTGGTCGTTCCTCACTAACTCCCTGCCGCCCTGTTTGCCCCATACAGCCTGTTCGGTTGTCCGTTCAGTTGGGATGGTCACTTAGGCATATCCTATCTAATAAAAGAGAAACATGGTAATTAGCC
>NW_005355799.1:193695-202081 GCF_000412655.1 Myotis brandtii | reverse complement strand
GCCACCCGGGAGCAGGCCTAAGCCAGCAGGTCATTATCTCCTGAGGGGTCCCAGACTGCAAGAGGGCACAGGACGGGCTGAGGGACCCCCTCTCCCCCCCGAGTGCACAAATTTTTGTGTTTTTTGTGCACTGGGCCTCTAGTATATATATATATATCGAGAGAGAGAGAGAGAGAGAGAGAGAGAGAGAGTTATTATTGAGTATATATATAGAGAGAGGGAAAGGGAAAGAATGAAACATAGATTTATTGTTCCACTTATTTATGTATTCATTGTCTTCTTGTATAGAGAGAGAGAGAGAGAGAGAGAGAGAGAGATTATTGAGTATATATAGAGAGAGAGGGAAAGGGAAAGAACGAAACATAGATTTATTGTTCCACTTATTTATGTATTCATTGTTTGCTTCTTGTATGTGCCTTGACTGGGATTGAACCCGCAACCTTTGCATATCAGGATGACACTTTTAGCCTTCTAACTCCTTCTGTGATTCACTGCTAAGGCAGTTCTTACATCTCCATCGTATTTACCTTAAGTCCTCATCCAACATGCAGGCTTTAACTGGAAATCACAATAGCATATCAGAACCAGCATAAGGTCCATGTCAGTACATAAATTCCTGAATCACAAAGGAGTCAATGACATCTCTCTTAACCAGCCTTGTATTTACCTTATATTCTACAGTACCTCATACATACCTCCCAGATCAACTCCCGTGTATGTTCACTCAGGTCCTGCCAGGGACATACTGGGAAGATTATGCAATTCTCTGGGTAGATGTACTATCTCTTCCAGATATGGAATTGCAATATATTTCATGCTGTGCTATGATTTGACCTTAGTTACTGCTCTAGAGGCAATGAACAGAAGCAGAGGAAAATCTTGAGGCAAGCAAGCATCCACGTGTGAGCCCTTACAGGATTACTAGACAAAGGAGGTATGTATTGGCATGAGAGGCTTTTCTCTTTCAATGGTGTTGAAGCTGCTTCTATCAACATAGAGGAAAATTATGGACTCATGAATCTAGGTTCATAATTATGACAACTGCATTTCATACAATATCAGAGCCTTAATATTTTCCTATCAGGGAGCTGAATTAACTTAAGATACCTGTAAATACTAATCATTCAGTATCCTCTATACCTCCTATACCCTTACAATTAATTCCTGAGGCTAATTTTCAGCCTAGTTAAGCCTATAGGATATAATGTCTTTAAATATTGCTGTGGAAACATTTTTATGTTTATATTATGCCTTGAATTTCAACTTCCATAATCTAAATGTGTCCATTGCTTTTAACAGGTTTTCATGCCATTAACAACAACAAAACACATGTAAATTCACAACTTTATAATGACCATCACCCCATTCCTATCAATGCCCCACTAAAACATACACATATGCTTTGACTAATACCTGCCTCTAAAAAAAAAAAATAATAATCACTTCCAGGTGAAATATTGCTAATTGTGACACTAATACATTACGACACATATGCTTTGACTAATACCTGCCTCTAAAAAAAATAATAATAATCACTTCCAAGTGAAATATTGCTAATACATTATCAGCATTAACATCTTCCTAACTAACACTGCTAATATAATCTGTGTATAAATCTAGATTAAATCCTGAGAAAGAGGGGAGGATAGATTAAAGGACATCTATCTACACTAATAAAAGAGAAACATGGTAATTGGCGTACGACCGCTACCCTTCCCATTGGCTAATCAGGGAGAAATGCAAATTAACTGACAGCCAAGATGGCGGCCGGCAGCCAGGCAGCTTGAAACTAATATGAGGCTTGCTTCCTTCAGTGACTGCAGACTCCAACGTTCCCCGCCTGCCTTGCAGGCCTCTGAGCCTGCAGTTTGAACATTGTACCAGTTACTATGATGGGCACTGACCACCAGGGACAGACGCTCAACGCACAAGATCAGGCTCCCTCCTGTCTGGAGGGCCTGTGGAGATGGGGCCAAAACAGGCTATCATACATCACCCAAGGGGTCTGGATTGCGAGAGGGTGCAGTCCAGGCCAAGGGACCCCACCAGTGCATGAATTCATGCACCAGGCCTCTAGTTATTAGTATAATTAGTCAATTTTAAGTAAACATCTTATTTTAGTTAATATTATGTACATATGATAATGGCATTGTGATTATATAGGACAGGGGTGGAGAACGTGTGGCCCGAGGGCCATATAAGGCCTGCTAATTCATTTGGTCCAGCCCTGCCAAGTCATTAGGGGTGAGTTAATTAAATGTTTGACCAAATATAGCAGGCTAATTTTTAAGTTGATAATTTTGTATGGCTCATGAATGATGTTATAAATATCCAAATGACCCTTGGCAGAAAAAATGTTCCCCAACAATGATATAGGAGAACCCTCTTATTCCACACCACACATGCAGCTGTATTTATGGGAGAAATGCCATGCCACTTTTAATTTACTTTCAGATACTTAGCACAAAAATAATAGAAAATATGTATAGAGACAAATAAAGCAAACTACAAACAATTAGCAAATTTGGTGAAGGGTATTTGGTGATTATTATACCACTCCAACTTTCTGTAGGTTTGAAATCTTTGAAAACAAATCAGAAAAAAATACAATATATAATAAGATGAGCACTATCAAATAAACTTTAGAAACATTCTAAAAGTATTCAAAAGAGTGAGAGATAACTCCTAGAATGAGAAATTGGAGGAAGTTTCAACAAAATGGACACATTTGTACTGGGTCTTGAAAACTGTAAAATTTTTAACAGGCAAATGTGGAAAAGAAATGTACTCCAGGTGGGTTAATGATTTGAGTCAAACATAAAAAATATAATCATTATTATTATTATTGCTATCTATATATATAAAAGCCTAAGCAACCAAACAACCAAATGACCAAACAACCGGAACAACCAGAATGAACAGTAACCAGTCGCTATGACATGCACTGACCACCAGGGGGCAGATGTTCAATGCAGAAACTGCCCCCTGGTGGTCAGTGCACTCCCACAACCAACCTCCCATGGCCAGCCAACCTCTCGTGGTCTCCCCTCAGCCCCCCGGCTGGCTAACCTCCCACAGCTCCTCCCCCTGGCCAGCTAGCCTAATGGCCCTGATCAGGGCCAGCCAACCTCCTGCAGCCCCTCCCCCAGGTCAGCCAGCCCCAATCACCTCGATCGGAACCTCCCTCAGTCCCTCCCCCCTTCCACCAGCCAGCCAACCTCCTGAAGCCCTTCCCCCCACTGGCTGGCCCCTGTCAGCTGGCAGCCAACCTCTCATGGTCCTGATTGGCCCAATCGCCATCCAGGTCTAGGGACCCCGCCCATGCACGAATTTGTGCACCAGGCCTCTAGTTAACAATAATAGCTACACCTCATGACTATGATGTTTAAGACTAAAGAATTCAAAGGAAATTCAGATAAGTTGGCCCATACTTTGAAATAATTAGTAACAGTTTTGTTAAGCTGCATTAGGTGGGAATAATATATAACTTATAAATAGAGGAATAATTTAAACATCATCCAGATAGACTATGTAGCCCTCAAAAAAATCCCAAATATTTTATATGTTAAGCCTATGAAGCTAGACATAGTATTGAAGATGTCAGTTAATACTATCTCAATGAGACAAATTATGTAGCCATCAATGAAATGGAATTACTTTCTCTATCTTTAAAGCAATAGCTCCCAATCAAAATGTATACATTCTAATAAAGAGCCCTTCAAATGTATTAGTGATAGGATCCCGAAGATCTTGAATCTTAGTTTTGAGGTAAAGATATTAAGCTTGTTTCTAAGGATAGAAAAGCACAGTGCAAAAAGTCTGATTCTCAAGTCCAATGTTTGTCCAAATCCTAGCTCAGCAACAATTTTGATGAATATCATATAAAGATATTTTCATCTGTAAGATAAGAATAATCACACTAAATTCAAAAGTTGTATAAAGATTAAATATAGTAATACATAATTCCCAGCACAAAGCAAATGCCTAATAGGTATTAATACTTATTTTTATCATGTTTTAGCAGCTAATTATTGCTTTGAAAGCAATGCTAAATTTAATGACAAGAAATAATCATTTGTTATTATAGATCATGAGTAGATGAAACTAGAAGTTGTCTAATCTCAACTGGGTTTTGTTGATAGCATATAAATTCACCTAGGGTGACTTGAGAAACTTGGCTCTTCTCCTCACATGTTATCCTTCTACTGGGACTGGTGAGATAAGACAGGAATGTCTCTGTTTGTTTGTTGTTGTTGTTGTTGTTTCATGGAGATAAAATATTACAGAAGAAAAAAAATGTCTAATTATACAAACATTTCTTAAGCTTCTGCTTGAAACATGCTTCCTAGCATCCCACTGGCCAAAGGTCACATGGCTGAACCTATCTTCTAAGTTACATGACAATGGTTATGAAAGAGTTTAGTGTAATGGTTCATAATTATGGAAAGCTGAAATACCAGTTTATTTTTAGCCATTTTTTCATACTTCCTGTACTCAGAACTCTTTTGAAAAGTGTGCGTCAGTGCAGAAGTAATCCTATATAATAAAAGGGTAATATGTAAATTGTCCCCTCAACCTGGAGTTCGACCAGAAGTTCAGCCAGACAGCGGGGCTGGCCCGCCAACCTCCCGCATAGCCAGCTGACCCCACCCATGCATGAATTCGTGCACCCAGCCTCTTGTGATCTTCTAATACTTAATAAAGTTGTCTCTTTAATGCATGTCTCCTCCCCCATGTGTGGAGAGCATGGGGTTATTCTTCACCTCACTAAAGTTAGCCTTTTGGTGGTGGAATTGTTCAGCTCTTAAAGTTTCCAAAGAATATTGTGTTAGTCAACTTGTATTACAATGACAAAATACCACAGGCTTTGTGTCTTGAAAACATAGACATTTATTGTCTGACATTCTGGAAGCTAGAATTCCATGAATAAGGTACCAGAAAATTCCATTTCTGGTAAGAGTTTCTTTCTAGCTCATAGACATCTGGCCACCGTCTTACTCTATTCTCACATAGCCCTTTCTCAGTGCTTGCACGTGAAGAAAGAGAACTCTCTCTCTCTCTCATGTCTCTTCCTCTGAAGACATCTATTGGATCTCTACCTTTATGACCTCATTTAACCTGAATTACTTCTTCATAATCCCTGCCTCTAAATACTGCCACACTGAGAGTTAGATCATCAATATACCAGTTTTAGGGGACACAAACATTAAGTCGATAACAAAAATGAAATGGAGAGTAGTGAAAATTGAGCAGACCATTCATTAAATTGAAGAGATTATGAAGCACTAAACAATTCTCAGAAACATACAAACAGATGGATCTACAACTAGAGTCGGAAAATGAAATCTGACCATCAGATTATTTTTGCGTGGCCTAAGAATATTTTTACAAAATGAAATCTGACCATCAGATTATTTTTGCGTGGCCTGTAACCTAAGAATATTTTTACGTTTTTTAAAAGTTTTTAAAAATTAAAAGAATAACAATTTGTGACATGTGAAAATTGTATGAAATTCAAGTTTAAGTGTTCATAAATAAAGTTTTATTGGAACAAACAGTGTGTCTGTTTGCTCACATATTGTCTGTGGCTCTTTTGGCAGAACAGCAGGGCTGAGTAATTTCAAGAGACATCATCCATGGTGCTCTTATCATTTCACACTGATGCACAGTCACTACAAATTGCAGAGACACAGTTGTAAATGGGCCATCTCAAGTGCACTGAGTAGCACCATGCCATGATATTTTATTATTATTTTTTTTATCATGTCAAAACAAAAACAAACAAAAAAAGAAAAAAAAAACTTTGAATGTCACATTATTAAAGGCATAGTGGATTGTGCCTTATTTTACTATCAAATTTGATAGTATTAGATTCTTGAAGGATTACAATAATCCATGAAAGGTAAGTAGGTATTATTAAGCACTCCCACCCCCAATATTTTTCCTTAAAGAAATAGGACCAAACAGCATCATGTTTATTACAAAATGATGGTATAGCTGTGCTATAAGTCAACATTACCAGACTAAGCATTCGTCACAATATTGTCAATAGAAAATAAATGGTCAGATAAATTAGAAAATTTAAAATAGTATTGCTCAACACTGCATAATTTCTTCACGGAAAAGGAAGGACATACGAAAGGAAGGAAATACAGAAGAGGTGGGGGGAGGAAGAAAAGAAAGAAAAAGAGCAAAAGAGAAAGTGAAAAAGAAAAGAGAAGAAAACACAAGCGGGAAAAGAAAATGAAGCTGAAAGCATTTCCAAATGGCACTCATGATTAAATTGAGACTGCACCAACACACCATTGCTAATCCCATAAAAGTTAGCAGCAGCAGAATGCTGAGTTGTAAGTTATCTTTGAACTGGTAGGAAGGGTTTATAGCTAATTAGTATATATTTTCAAATTTGACTAGAAGCACCTATTTTTTTTTTAGAGTCTGAAAAGAAAATATTAAGATATTACCAAACATTTCCTCCCTGAAAAAGAATAGCTAATAGCAAATATATCTTCAAATACTAAGACTTTTAGTTCTAAGGTATAAACCAATATATCATATATCAAAGTGAAGTCTTTGTAATTCCTGTTACATATACCACACCTTTAAAATGTAACATACTATATTTAGCCATAGGTCATTTTTTCAGAAATATAGCCTATACAGTGTGAATTCTCAAAAATGGATGTGTTGATAATCTTATAGTTTGGCTATGATTGTGCAGAGGGTTTATCAAATTCCCTACATAAATTCAAGTGTGTTTTCATGAGTGAGTGTTCTATTGCATCATCACTAAGTGTGCTATTTCCATAAGAAAGACTTTGTATTCATTCACAGAAAAACTTTCAGTTACTAGCTGTAGGTGCTGTCAAATGCAATTTTTAGGAATTTTGTTTGAATCATGAGGAATACAGTATAATAGTAAAGGCAAGCACTAATTTTGGTGCTTGAGTTGATTATCATAAATCTAGACAGTAGGACAGGGGGCAAATTAGTGTAACCATTAGCTTGAGGGTTTGAGTCAGCATCTGCCCCCTTAGTTAGACTATTTTGCCTGGGTTGATAGATTATTGCAGTCAAACATAAGGTTTGTCAAACTCTCAGGTCTATGACTCTGAGAGTTTATAATGAGATAATAGTTAATCTTAGATTGTCAGAAAGCAATTAAAATTAGTTAAATGTTCCCTTTAAGGTAAACATCTGTTATATAGGGATGACAAGGTCACAGAAAGATTCTCTACAAAATCAAGACACAAATCACATTGACAGCAGCTTTCCTCATAACAAAATAAAAATAGGGGGTCTTCTTCTTTGTTTTCCTGATATTTGAAAACATTGTGTTCACAAAGTTCTATGCATTTATTTTTTAAATGTTCACAAATGTTATATGCATTTTTTTAAATGTTCTAAATATCTCCTTGACTTGTTAAACTTCACGAGTGCAATTTTATTAACATTGTAGCCCCAGACATTGTACCTAACCCAAAATAGTACTTGAATATATTCAATTCACTCAATCTCTCAATACATATTTGATAGCCTACTATATTCTAGGTACTGTGTTATGTGATGCAAATAAGGCAATGGACAAGGGAGAAAAGATGTGTGCTTCTATTTTGGTTTAAGAAAACAATCTAAAGTTAATAAGCAATGCTTTGGCATCTTGTAGTGAGTTGTACAAAGGTGATATGATAATGAATAATGCTAGGTGGGCTGAAAAACTTGACTTGGTGTTAGAAGTATACTCAAAGAGTGGATTTCTGAAGAATTGGAATAATCCATACAAGATGGGTAGTTATTATTATACTCCCTCCCATTTGCTCACCAAGGAAACAGGCCCAGATCCCAATGGTAAAGTTCTGAAGAAAGTTTCTGTTCTGGATGCTTTGGAAAAAGTTTCACAGTTTTGGGTTAGCCCTATCAACACATACATTGGCATGAATTTTGGAAAGTAGGATTTTAAAAATTGAAATTGAATTTGTAAATAGAACAAAAAATATTTATAAAATAAAAAAATTACACATATGCATAAGAATCAAAAAATGTTTTAATCTGCAATTCAGACAAAGATGATGCTTTATTTTATCTACCAAGGAGTAAACTTTCTTATTACTATGGATAATTCAATGGTATTATAAGGCCCAGGAGAATATACAGGTTTTCAATTGCTCAAAGCTTAACCGATTTGGGAAAACTTCTTTAAGAGAAGTGATTCAAAATTACAAATATATAATAACTAGATGTCCTCCCAGGTCCTTGGAAGAAAAATTTCAAATTAAGAGCACCAAAGTATAGGTTTCAGTTTTTTCATGGGGAATTTGGGTTGTCAGATATAGCAACTAAAATGCATAATTCCCAGTTAAATTTGAATTTTAGATAGCAAGAAATA
>NW_005355799.1:191381-193455 GCF_000412655.1 Myotis brandtii | reverse complement strand
TGGCTGGAGAACCTAGACAGAACTTGGCTGGAGATCCTGGAGGGAGAACCCAACCATGCTGATCAACTGAATGCTGCCTTTGAGTCCTTCCTTCTTCGCCGACTCCGTCCATACCTTTGGGGACCCCTGGACCTGCTGGAGCTGGACCCCAGCACTTTAGGCTCATAAATTTCTTACTAAGAAAAAAATTTGAGCAAGATTTACTAATTATTCTCCCTTTTCTGTATCCAACCACCACTGGTATAATGAAGGCCAAAATGATGGTCATTTTGATCACCAAAAAACAACATAAAGAATAACTAAAAATGTATTAAAAAATTAAAATTATTCAATATAAGATACACTTAAACTGGCATAATATAAACACTAAAGCTAAAATAATATAATGTATAAAAGCTAGAATTTAGTTTTTCAGTTAACATTTTGATCTTACCAGGTCTTCCATGTGTGAAGTTCACTGCTAAGAAAAAATTACCTTAAGCCAATGCACTTTAAGAAAGTAGCTAATATGAACCAGGAGGTCATGGTTCAATTTCGAGTCAGGGCACATGCCTGGGTTGTGGGCTCGATCCCCAGTAGGGGGCATGCAGGAGGCACCCAAACAATGATTCTCTCTCATCATTGATGTTTCTATCTCTCTCTCCATCTCCCTTCCTCTCTTCATCACTAGCAAAATATTTTAAGGTAACTATATCATCTTTATCTCATCTTATTTTCATTTATATTTATTGGTGTATTGTATATCCTACATAATATACTAGAATATAAGTAAATTCATATTGTTCATAAACATATATATGATCTATGCCTCAAAACATTTTTACCAATAGGTAAGCAGAATCAAAATAATTTAAAGACCATTATTATAGAAGATGGAGCCTAAATATTATGTAGTGTAAAAAGAATTTCTCAGACCTTAGAGTGAACCAGATTTAAAGACAATATTAAAAGAAGACACCCATCAAAAGAAGCAACAATTGTTAATCACCCACTCAAAGAAAAACCAAGTAAAAGTTCTTCAAAAACAAACAAAAATAATGCCTCTTTGGAAATAGAGGTAACATAGGAATTAAACATTTTAAAGGCAAAAAGGAAAAAAATCAAAGAAAGCAAACTTCTAGCAATCTCTAATAGTTCATGTATTCATAAAGTAAAAATTAATAAACAGAAATCTCGCTTACAATGGAGTTGGGAGACTAGAAGAGAGAACTCTAATGTGTGTGGTCACTCACTGCATACTACTGACTCCAACAGGAAAAGAAGTACCTTGCATCTCTAACAGGAAGTGATACTACATGACTCTCAGCAGGAGGAAGAAAAGATTCCTCCTTGCCCAGTAACAGCTGAGCCAATAGGAGAATGCTATAACTAGCTAAAGAGAAGTCACTATATGTGGGACTTTCAGTTTCTTCCATTAAACTCTTCCTTTACAACAGCCCCTTCCTAGTCCATAAGAAAATAAATAAATAAATAAATAAACATCTACACTAATAAAAGACAAAGATGCTAATTGACTGTAACTTCGCAATGCCCTAAGCCATGCCCACCAGCCAATCAGAGAGACTATATGCAAATTAACCCAACCAAGATGGAGGCCGACAGCGACGGAGCTGGAGCAAGCAGGAGGCTTGGTTGCCTGGGCGATGGAGGAAGCCAAGCTTCCCGCCGGCCCTGAGCCAGCTGTGGCCTCACCTCATTGGCAACAAAGTTTCAATTATAGAAGACAAAT
Source organism: Myotis brandtii (assembly GCF_000412655.1). Lineage (NCBI taxonomy): Eukaryota > Metazoa > Chordata > Mammalia > Chiroptera > Vespertilionidae > Myotis > Myotis brandtii. The sequence goes on along the minus strand of NW_005355799.1, from coordinate 191,726 downwards.
AAATCCCAGATACCTGCTTCCAGCCAGCCTCCACTGGGAGCTTGGGTGGCTGGGGGCTTAACCAGCCTGAAAACGGCCCTCAGCCCCTCACCCAGACTGGCCAGGCACCCCAGCAGGACCCCCCCTACCCTGAAGGGGGTGTGGCCAGCCTACAAATGGCCCTCAGCCCTCACCCAGGAAGGCCAAGCACCCCAGGGGGGACCCCCACCTTGAAGGGGCTGTGGCCAGCCTGCAAACAGCCAAAAGCCCCTCACCCAGGCTGGCCACACCCTCATGGGGTAGGGTCCCCACTGAGGGGCTTGGCCAGCCTGCAAACAGCCATCAGCCCCTCACCCAGGCTGGCCA
>NW_005355799.1:184035-190979 GCF_000412655.1 Myotis brandtii | reverse complement strand
CCAGGCACTCCTATATAATAAAAGGGTAATATGCAAATTGACCCTAACAGCAGAAAGACTGGGAATGACTGGTCACTATGACACACACTGACCACCAGGGGGCAGATGCTTAATGCAGGAGCTGCCCCTGGTGGTCAGTGCGCTTCCACAGGGGGAGCTCTGCTCAGCCACAAGCCAGGCTGATGGCTGCCAGTACAGCAGTAGTGGTGGGAGCCTCTCCTGTCTCCTCAGCAGCGCTAAGGATGTCTGACTGCAGCTTAGGCCTGCTCTCTGCTGGCAAGTGGAGATACCCCGAGGGCTCCCGGGCTGCCAGAGGGATGTCTGACTGCCAGCTTAGGCCCAATCCTCCAGGGAGCGGGCCTAAGCCAGCAGGTGGTCATCCCCCTGAGGGGTCCCTGACTGCCAGAGGGCACAGGCTGGGCTGAGGGACCCCCCTGAGTGCACAAATTTTTGTGCACCAGGCCTCTAGTCAATGATAAGAGAGAATCATTGATTGGCTGCCCCCTGCATGCCCCACACTGGGTATTGAGCCTGCAATTCAGGCATGTGCTCTAACTGGAAATCCAACTGGGAATTCCTGGTTCATTGGTTGACGCTCAACCACTGACCACTGAGCCATGTCGACCAGGTTGTATTGCTTTATACATTGCTTGGGACATACCTAAACTAAAAAAAAAAAAAAAAAAAAAAAAAAAAAATGTTCATCTGAAATTCAAGTTTAACTGGGTAACTGGTATTTTTATTCATCAACCTTAGAGTGAGTTGGTAAATCTACTCCTTATACTCCTTATTGGAGGCATGGGGTATATACAGAAAAGCAATATCTAAACCAGATTAGTGGAAATAAGAGAGGTTGGAACATCACTTTGTTTTGAGAGACCATCTGCATGGCTCTCTCACCTCTCTGTGCATCTAAGCATTGACACCTAGTATCCTCCAGACTATTGTTTCAAAGATGTTTGTATAAACAAACAGCCTTGAAAGAGAGCTGTTTCTTTCCCTGGAGCTTATTTACTTACATTCCAAGGAAATAAACATAATGCATTTTTCCAGAGGGGGATAATAGGTTTTGAGAGCATTCTCTTAGGACATATTGAGGCTTTCTGATATCTAAGTTCTTCTGTGACATACCCTCATTCACTCACTACTGTTACTAAGGTACTGAACGGATTCTGTTTGGCATACTGGGCAAAACCCTCCCTAAGCTCAGCCCTTTAATTTTTTTTCTTAATATGTTAATGTGTGCTGTAATAAAAACAAACTATGTAACAAAAGCACAGGCACACACACATATATACACACTACTGTTGCTAAGAATCATCTTGGCTCTGCTGCTGTTGTTACTTTCCTTTATGGAACAGTCTAGAACAATAAAATACCCAAACCTCACAAAAAATAAAAAAATCAGAGGCTTCACTTCAGGGAGAGAGCACAGCTACCTATAACTTGTGCTCCCCAAGACCCAATGTTTTTTGCTCTACCAACATTCCATGATTTTTATCATTCTATCAATTTACTTAGTTCTGAAGTCCAAGGTTTTAGATTTGTCTGTCACTATTATCATTGTTATTGCCATCATGGAATGCTATCCTTTCTAAAGCAAATATCATCACACTTTGATGTCCAGACACTGCTTCCTGCAGTGGGAAATTATGAACACTGTTTACTCCCACTGTTTCTAACTAGCCCTTGAGGCTGCCTCTGATTTAACAACTCACCATTGCTCAGCAAACTGATCTTTCAACGCAGTCACAATAGTTAACAGCACTATCAAATGTATTAAACTGTTTAGTGGTTATGCATCAAAAATTTATTTTTTCTGTAATCTTTATAGTGCACATTTACAACTGAGCCCAATCCAAATCCAGTTCTCAGCAGCTTTCATATCCTGCTTTCAGCTATTTAGTTACAATTGCTAAAAACAAAACAAAACAAAGCAAGCCCTGGCTGGTGTTCTCAGTGGTTAGAGCATCGGCATGTGCCCTGAAGGGTCATGGGCTTGATTCTCGATCAAGGACACCTTGCAGGTTCCATCCACTGCCCCTGTCTCAGCATGTGCAGGAGGCAACAATACATGTGTCTCTCTCACATTGATGTTTCTCTCTCTCCCCTTCTTTCCCTTCCTTCCACTCTATCTAAAAATCAATGGAAAAAATATCCTCAGGTCAAGATTAACAAAAACAAGCAAACAAACAAACAAATAAATAAAATACAAACAAACAAAGAATGAGATGCTTGACTATACTAAACTAAAAGCAAAGCTCAAACTCTGCCATAGAAGAACTCAATTTGACACATGTGGCTCTATATTGTGTTCAGTACTCTAGTATATGTGTATCTTTATATCACCCAAAGGTTTATTATGCAGCATTATTACCCAAGAATTTCTGCATTGTGTCATAAAACCAACTAATTGAACAGGAATGCCTAGTGACCATTTCATACCATTGCCAAAAGATTTAAATTAATAAGTAAATGAGTTAGTAAACAAGTAAATATTTCACTTATGATTGCAACTTTGGTTGTGCATGAACAAGGAATATCCATTTGCTCTCAAAGTTGAGATAGAAAATAAAATACCAGAAACTTAAAAACAAACTTAATGTATAGTGGAATTGCTAAAGGTCAGTATTCTTCATGCTTTGCAAGGACAGACCTAACATAATTCCTAAAAAAGCAAATCTTGCAATCAAAACAATAAACTTTTCTCTATTATACTTTGATATAAAAGCAATAATACATGGTTCCTGAAAAATAATCATATGGGTCTTAACTTCACCTCATGCTCTTACATATTAGAATATATTTCTTAATTTTAAATTATACATCTCTCTTCAGAACTTTACAACCATGGTGCATAAAAACAGAGTGGCATGTATTGCCTCAACTATACTCATTTACTTGTGGTTCTTTATTTTAAAATCAGGTATCAACTATTTTTATAATAATTTTTATTACAGTTTCTGATAAAATAAAACAATTTAAGATAATACATTTTTATGCTTTGAAGAATGTTATTTGCAAACTTTAAGTTCACACCAGATAAAAGGGTCATATATCTACTTACTTTTTAAAGTATTGATATGTGTTCCAATTATTTAAAAAAAACTTCTGATGGAAACATGGTTGCTCAGTTCAGAATCTTGGTTAATTATTTGACTAGAAAATACAAAAAAGCTACAGAAAAAACAAGAAAAACAACCAAAAAGGGGAAAAAAACAAAATCCTGAGAAATCAACTTTAAAAACAACAACAAAAAGAAATCTAAAACCTCCAGATTCCAAAACAAGCATAAGAGTTACCCAAAACAATGAAATCGGGTATAAGTCTTGAGGAAAAAATGAAATAAAAAAAACAGGTAGAGGAGTGAGAGAGCCAGCCTGCATCACATCTGACAAAGTTCCAGAAAATTAATACTTTCTGAAGATGAGGACCTCACCCCACAGTGCGAATTATGTCTGTCTTTTGCAATAATGCATACAGATACTGGGATGGGCAGGGCTGATGTAAGAAATACTCTTCCTCTGAATCTACTTTGAAAAAGCAAAATCAGGGTTCCTCCCAAAGAATCACATGAAAAATGTAAATCTACCTGTGGAAGCTAAGAAGTAGTCAGCAAGACCACTGTACCCTCCACACACTCCCACAAACACAGAAACCTCTTGAAAATTACTAGTGTGTGAAAATAGTTATTATTTAATTATAGATAAAAAAGTAACATAGATATGATTAACTAAAATATTATGAGGAAAAATATGTGACTGTGAATAAGACTCAAATCTTACCATCAGGAGAGCATTTACTAAGAAAACTATTGCCAGCAGCAAGTGAAAATTGTCAAACATATACAATTAAGTAAATAATCAAACAAAACAGAAGTCAATGAAGTCCTCACTTATGTAATGAAATACCATAATTCTGGAAGATCAAATTTGTAAAAGAGAGATTAATAAGAATAAATAGAGAAAAGGGGGAATATATGAAACACTCAATGAAGAAGGGGGAAATTGATATTGAAGGATCACAAAGAGAAAAAATAATACAGGACAAAGAAAAAGCCATAACCATAAGTGTTTATCTATAATAATAAAAGTGTAATATGCTACTTAGACCAGACGTACTTCTGGACGAAGCTGGGGCTGTGAGGGAAGCTCAAGTCCTAGGTGCCAGAGGGAAGCCGGTGCCAGCAGCTGGGGGAAGGAAGGCCTACTCTTGCACAAATTTCGTGTATTGGGCCTCTAATATAAATATAAAATGAAGACTAAAAACAATACAAGAAACTCTTCAACTCAAAATTATATACATAATTTTGTAGGGATTCGTGCACTAGTGGGGTCCCTCGGCCTGGCCTACAGGGATTGGCCCAAAACCAGCAGTTCAACATTCCCCATGGGGTCCCGGATTGTGAGAGGGTGCAGGCCAGGCCGAGGGACCCCACCAGTGCACGAATTCGTGCACCGGGCCTCTAGTATATAAAAATGATGCAATCATTCACCTAAGCACTCTTATGAAGAAAATGTGGAGCAAGCTCAAAAATTATTTTGGGGAAAGAATCACAAATAAAAATTTTAAAATCTATCTTTCTCAACTATACAAATATACTACATCCTGAATATCTTCTATCTAGCTAGACCAATGATTTATCAAAATGCACCACACCAAAGATGGAATAGGTAAACACATCAACCTTTGTGGCAGAGTTAGAGAATGTTGTCAAAGAATATACACGCCCCCAAAGCATCAGGCCAACGTTAAGTTACAGAAAAATACTATATATCCTATTCAGTTAGAGAATTGTAATGATATTTAAGTTGTTAAGAACATATAAAAAGAGGAAACATTGCCAAGTGATTTGTAAGAACAAAATTTTTCATAAATTATTGTTTTTATATATCACAAAGATTACACAAAAAATAAAACTACACATCAAATTACTAATGAATAATTTTTTAAAATTCCTAAATAACTTTAAGAGAACCTTAAAAATATAATGTATTGTGATGAATGTGGATTATTCTTGAAATGAAAGCCTGGTTCAATAAATAGGTTGACTATGGAGGGGTTATTGAGTTGTGCAAAGAGAATAGGGGACTAAGAAGACAGAAAGTGTTTTTATTTATATATTTTATAGAGAAAGTAAGCATTTCCTAAATCATAATTCCATTATTTCTGTACCCATTAGTTAGCATTCTTGTACAAGAAAGAATTATTTTGTCATTATAATTATTATTTCTTTTTAGTATCTCTACAGACTTATGTTTTGAATTTAAAATTTATTACTTATTACCATCACTATATACTTTACATATGTAAAAATATAAATGTATTTTTACATTTATTTAAAAGAATTAAAAGTGAAAGAGACTAAAATAATGAAGAAAAATTACAATTGAATATAGTTATACTTAAATTGCTTATTTTCTAAATCAAACAAATAAACATAACAATGGTATATTTTATTTAAAAGAAAAAAATTAAGAAACTTTTCAAAATAATTATTATGCATCTTCCATGTAATTTTGGAAAATGTATTCTCTAATACTATTTTAAATTATTTTGTTTTGAACCTTAGTGTTTTCTGATAAATTAATAAAAAGTTTTATTATAATTTAAAGATACACATGCTTTATATCATATTTAAAATATAAATGTTAAAAATGAGTAAGTGATTAATTATATACTGGTTGGGTGGCACAGTTGGTTGGAGTGTTGTCCTGTACACCAAAAAGTTGTGGGCTTGATTCCTAGTTAGGGCACATACCAAGGTTGGGGATTTGATCCCGGTCAGGGTTCGTACAGGAGGCAACCAATCAATGTTTCTCTCTCTCTCACTCCTTCCTCTCTAAAACAGATCCTTGAAGGAGGATTTAAAGTAAGGGACCTGTGACTCTTCCTTTCACTTAAACCTTTAGAGGCCATTATAGGGGTATTAATTGGCCTAATTTCAATGTTGTTGTGCCTAGTAAATAAGGAAGCCTAAAGACAAGGGGAGAGAGATGAGGGAATGGCTAGTTGGTAGAGCAGTCAGAACAAACAAAACATTTAAAACATTTATTTATTAAGTTCACCATCTTATATGCACTCAGATGATGGCAACCCAAAACAATTACAGTAGTAACATAAAAGATTACCATAACAAATTTATAATAATGGAAGCATAATATGCTAATTAGAACAGATAGCCAAATGAACTTCCGGACATCATTCTAGATGTCCTTCCGGACAAAGCTGCCATGGCAAGGGCCAAGGAAGAGGCAGTTAGGGGAGATCAGGCAGGCAGGCAGAGGCGGTTAGGGGCAATCAGACAGGCAGGTAGAGTGGTTAGGAGTGATCAGTTTAGGCCTGATCCCACTAAACTGGCAGTCAGACATCCCCCAAGGCGTCCCAGATTGCAAGAGGGTGCAGGCCAGGCCTGAGTCCCTCCTCCCCGTGCACGAATTTTGTGCAGCGGGCCTCTAGTATAATAATAATGAAACACTTTGAAATACCCAAAATGTCATACCCATACACAAAGTCAGCAAATGCTGTTAGAAAAATGGCACTGACAGACTTGGTCTATGCAGGGTTGCCAGAAATCTTCAATTTAGAAAACAAAAAAAAACAAAAAAACACCACAAAATCAGCAAAGTAAAAAAGATATGCCTGTACAAATATTTTAGTTTTGTTTTGTTTTCCTGGAACAATGATTGCTTTCAAAGCTGGGGAACCACTATGTAAAGTACATGATTTCCCTCCACAAAGTGGTAACTATGAAACTATCTACACTAATAAAAGAGAAACATGGTAATTGGCGTACGACCGCTACCCTTTTCATTGGCTAATCAGTGAGTATATGCAAATTAACTGTCAGCCAAGATGGCGGCCGGCAGCCAGGCACTGAAGCGAGCACGAGGCTTGCTTGCTGCAGACTCCAACGTTCACCGCCTCACTTGCCGGCCTCTCAT
>NW_005355799.1:141204-182675 GCF_000412655.1 Myotis brandtii | reverse complement strand
ATCCGCCCTGCTCTGTGCATGACAGGGGGCGGCGCCCCAACTCCCCAATCGGCCCTGCTCTGAGCCTGACCAGGGGCTGCACCTAGGGATTGGGCCTGCCCTCTGCCACCAGGGAGCAGGCCTAAGCCAGCAGGTCGTTATCTCCCGAGGGGTCCCAGACTGCGAGAGGGCACAGGCCAGGCTGGGGGAACCCCCTCCCCCCGCCCCCTGAGTGCACAAATTTTTGTGCACCGGGCCTCTAGTCCTATATAATAAAGAGGTAATATGCAAATTAACTCTCATGCCCTCACAAGATGGCTGCCAATGACCAGGCTGGCAGGGGGGTTAGTGAGGGACGACCAAATGACTGAATAAGCAGGCTGCGTGGGGTGACCAGGCCAGCATGGGGGTCAGTAAGGGCGACCAGGCTGGCAGAGGGGGCAGTAGGGAGTGACCAGGCTGGCAGGGGGGGCAGTAAGGGGTGATCAGGCCAGTGGGGGGTGCAATTTGGGGTGACTAGGCAGATAGGTGAGTGATGAGGAGCCAGCAGTCTAGGATTGTGAGAGGGATGTCTGACTGCCGGTTTAGGCCCAACCAAGGCGTCACGGATTGGAGAGGGTGAAGGCTGGGCTGAGGGGACACCCCCTCCCATGCACAAATTTCATGCACTGGGCTTCTAGTCCTATATAATAAAGAGGGAATATGCAAATTGACCATCACTCCATCACAAAGATGGCGGTGCCCACAGCGGAGGCGGTGGGTTTCTATAGCCCAAGATGGCTGCGCCCACAGCGGAAGCAAGGTTTCCATAACACAAGATGGCTGCACCCACAGCAGAGGCCAAGTTCCCATAACAAGCCTTAACAAGCAATCAGCAGGGACCTGAGGGTGGGCCACTCCCCCCCAACCCCCCGTGGGGCTGACAGGGGACCTCAGGCTGTGCCCCCTGCCCAGCAGGGCTTGACAGGAGACCTCAAGCTGTGCCCTCCTACCCCAGCGCTAGGCCAGGGGACCTCAGGCCATGCCCCCAACCCCAGTGCTGGGAGACCTGAGGCTGCACCCCCTGCCCAGCGGGGCTTGATGGGGGACCTGAGGCTGCACCCCCCACCCCAGAGCCAGGCCTGGGGACCTCAGGCCACGCCCCCCTCCTGGTGGGGCTTGACGGGGGATATCAGGCCATGCCACCCACCCAGTGAGGCTTGACAGGGGACCTCAAGGTGCGCCAACTGCCCTGGTGCTGGGCCAGGGGACCTCAGGCCACGCCCCCCACCCCAGCGCCAGGGAACTTGAGGCTGAACCCCCCAGCCCAGTGGAGCTTGACGGGGGACCTCAAGGCATGCCCCCACCCCAGCGCCAGACTGGGGACCTCAGGCCTTGCCCCCTACCCGATGGGGGTTGACAGGAGACCTCAGCCTGAGCCCCCCACTTGATGCTGGGCCAGGGGACCTGAGGCTGTGCCCCTTGCCTGGCGGGGCTTGACAAGGGTGCAACCGGCCAGGTCTGGATCTAGCCCAATGAGGGTGGGGCCAGCCGGGTCTGGGTCTCGCGTGATTTTGAGGCACACGTGGGTTGGTGGGGACTAGACTCTGGGTCCCATGGTGCACCCCAGACACTGACAGGAGGAAGATTTTCATATACATTTTACTAATTTTCTTTCATCTCTGACACTTCTATTATAGAGAAAGGGCAAATAGCAATATTAAAATATTTCCTCTAATTAATCCTCTTTTAATGTGCACGAATTTCATTCACTGGGCCACTAGTTACAGAATAATACTGAATGTAAACTGTAATTGGAAAAAAAACCCAACATAATAAAAATAAATAAAGTATTGTTACATGCAAAAGTAAGTTTCAAGTCCTTACAAAAAGGAGACCTATTAGATTATTTGAAATATGTTCTAAATTTTGAACTCTATATGAATATCTAAAGATTATAGAGAAAAATTTATTCAAAACTTACAAGTAAACACTCCCTTTCAACCATTGTTCACATTTGTTTAAGTCCCACCTTCTACAAGTATACATGTGTATTTGAATGCCTCTTCAAGGAAGCTGATGGTGATTGTCTTCTGATCCTTATTTAAAAAATAAAAACACCTAGTTTTAATTATAATACACAATTATAAAAGACTAGTTCCTCAGTGAATCAGAGGGCTTGGAGTATTCTTCAATAGCCATTCCCATTTTCATTCTATTTTCAGATAAAATGCTTCTCAACCACTTTCATTATTATGACTACTCAGGGTAAATTTTGAACAATATAATCATTTTTAAATCTAGTAGTGCAAAGTTTGACTTTCATTAAAGTTGCACCCACATTTTGCTTTTTAAAAATGTCTTCATTGATTTTTTTGAGAGAGAGAGAGAGAGAGAGAGAGAGAGAGAGAAACATTGATGTGAGAAACATTGATCAGTTGAGTCAAACATGCAACCTGGGTATATTCCCTGACTGGGAATCAAGTCAGTGACGTTTTTGATGCATGGGATAATGCTCAACCAACTAAGCCACATCGACCAAGGCATACCTACGTTTTTCATAATGTAATGGAAGAATCTGATGTCAAAGTATTTCAGGAGGCTTGAAATCCAGAAATGTGTTGTAAGATTATGTTGAAATCTACCACAGTGTTCATTTATCCTACTTTACTTCTCTCTCTCTCTCTCTCTCTCTCTCTCTCTCTCTCTCTTTCTCTCTCTCTTTAAATATGTTTGTCTCTGAACCTGGGTACCATGATATTTTGCTTTCTTGCTTTACATGTTAAATAATTATTTGAGACGGAAGAATGCTAAAATTATGCTTATGCTACTATATTTCTCATTGAAAAATTATATTCTTGCCCATCTGGTGTGGCTCAGAGGTTGAGCATTGACTCATGAACCAGGAGGTCACAGTTCAATTCCCAGTCAGGGCACATGCCCAGGTTGCAGGCTTCATGCCCAGTAGGGGCTGTGTAGGAGTATACCAATCAATGAATCTCATTATTGATGTTTCTATCTCTCTCTGCCTCTCCTCTCCTCTATCTAAAATTTATATATATGCTCCAGTGTATTTTTCAATTCAAATTCAAAACTTGAATAATTGAAACTGAAGTTTTTGGGGTTTTTCAATAGCGCTACCTCCATTCTCCTGCCAACAAATTAACATTAAAGCTTTTATTCTACTTCTGTCAAGTTCTATCCTAATTGAGGAGGCAGGTATTGCTCATCTAAGCACAGAGCTTTTGGCATTTAAAGTAATTGGAGCAAATGAATGTGATTTTTTTTCAAATGCTACATATATGTTATCTTTACTTTAAAACCGAAACTGCTAATGTAATGAAGAAGCTAAATCTTTTTTGGATATCAATGCAACAATACAGTGGGAGTATTAACTGGCTGAAAGTTAACTACCTTTGAATTACTCAAAAGTACTAAGTGGCACTTAAATTTTAGGCCGAGATAAAACATTTTCTATTTTTTTTATCTTAGTTTATCTGAGCAATTAACTAAAAAAAAAAAAAAAGGAAAAGAAAAAAGTGACAAATTTCTATCAATATAACTGAGCATTTGAATCAGTGTGAGTGTGTGTGTGTGTGTGTGTGTGTGTGTGTGTGTGTGTTCAAGGTTTACCTAGGACAACTCACTGAACCTTGAGCTTTAAGAGAACAAGGATAGTCAGAAGTACACAAGGTTTGGAGTGAGGGAGATACCCGCAGACAGAAGTTCTAGCAGATCATTCTTGCTCTTATATGCCACCCTGTTCACAGGGCCTAGAGTAATGTAAGTGTGATGGGGACTGTGCATGTATTTATTAAATAAATGAATGGTTTCCGCATCCTATCATTCATCCATTAAATCAATGATTCACAGGAGTATATTGAGGCATTATTGTGATTTTGCCCCCTAACTGCCCCCCTGCTGGCCTGACTGCCCCTAACCACCTCTGCCTTGGCCTCCGCCACCACCACCGTGGCTTTGTCCAGAAAGATGTCTGGAATGATGTCTGGAAGGTCATTTAGTCTAATGAGTATACTATGCTTTTTTTAATATAGATATGTCAGATTATAATAATGTATAAGGAAAATTTTAAAGTGAACTTCTGCTGATGTGTCTTATAAAGTGAGGTATATATGAACACTCACTGTTATGAAAATCAAATCTACTTGATCTTCTCTTTGTATCTCTGTCAATCAAAGAAAAATTGAAGAAATAATCCATAAGGAATAAAATCAATTTATATATTAAATAGCTTGGAAAAATGGTAATAAATGAAATGAAAATATCTGGGAAACTTACAGCTATAGACTCTCGAGATACCTTTTCAAAAGGATGTGATACAAATTCATAACTTATAGAAAAAATGATACCTTATTTTGAGAAGTAGCAGATCATTGAAATAGTCATCATTGGAAAAATTTGTTAAAAATTTAGCTGTTGATTTTTTATCTCCTATAAATGATAAACTTTTATTTGTCTTCCTAAAATAATGAGAGTAGTTAGGAAGAAAAATCATCATATTATTTTGTATCTTTTAGAATATTATGGAAGTATTTGTCATTAGCATAATGTCAAATATTAAAAAGTGATCAGATAACTTACATGTCCATGTGTAAAGTAAAATTTATAAAATAATTCACCTAATTAAATTTGCTTTGAAATTTCCATGAAGATTTCGTATTTGTACAATAATGTACTTCTTAAAATGTATGAATAATTGAAATTAAAATGTTTATTATAAAATGATTTATAACAATAAAAAATATATAGCCCTGGCCAGTGTACTCAGTGGTAAGAGCATCAGCCTGGGCATGGAAGGATCACAGGTTTGATTCCCTATCAACATCACAGACCTGGCCCTAACTGGTTTGGCTCAGTGGATAGAGTGTCGGCCCGTAGACTGAAGGGTCCCAGGTTTGATTCCGGCCAAGGGCATGTACCTTGGTTGTGGGCACATCCCCAGTAGGGAGTGTGCAGAAGGCAGCTGATCAATGCTTTTCTCTCATCGATGTTTCTAACTCTCTATCCCTCTCTCTTCCTCTCTGTAAAAAACCAATAAAATATATTTTAAAAAAAACAAACATCACAGACTTGGGTTGCAGGTTGGATCCCTGGACCAAGTCAGGGTGTGCGAGGGAGGCAGGGAGGCAACCAATAAATGTCTCTCACCTTTCTCTCTCTCTCTGGGCTTGATTATGGTCAAGGCCATATGCCCAGGTTGCGGGCTCGATCCCCAGTAGTGGATCGAAGTGCAGGAGGTAGCCAATCAATGATTTTCTCTCATCATTGATATTTCTATCTCTATCTCCCTCTCCTTCCTCTCTGGAATCAATAAAAACATATATTTTTAAAAAGAGCATCTTAAAATTCTTCCTCATGAACTGTTTTGTTCTACTTTTTTTGGAGGAGTAGTACTTAAATATAATATAATATCCCATGTTCAAAGGCTGTTAAATCATGTTGTTTACCCATATCTTCAGAAAAAAATCACTTCTCCTGTCGTGGTAAACAACCTGCTTCCCGATTCATAATGGTCTGGCCCTCTAGCAACTTCAGCGCTAAATTATAGCTAATTTGTCTACAAATGTCAGGTGGTCATAATAATCTGGCCACTCAGTGTATGTAGCACCACAAAATTCTGTAAACATGCTATACTGGAAAGGATAAAAGCTCAAATAAATGACCTTTATTTGACAAAGTGGGTTTTAACAGCTTAAACAACCTTTTTTTAAATTGTTGACACTATTACAGATGTCCCCCATACATTTCCCCTTGCCACCCTCCACTCAGTTCCCACCCATCCCCTAGGCCAGTGATGGCGAACCTTTTGAGCTCGGCGTGTCAGCATATTGAAAAACCCTAACTTAACTCTGGTGCCGTGTCACATATAGAAATTGTTTTATATTTGCAACCATAGTAAAACAAAGACTTATATTTTTGATATTTATTTTATATTCTCTCTCTCTCTCTCTCTCTCTCTCTCTCTCTTCCTCTTCCTCCTCCTCCTTCTCCTCCTCCTCTCCTCCGCCTCCTCTCCTCCTCCTCCTCCTCCTTCCTTCCCTTCCACTCTCTATAAATACCAATTGAAAAAATATTCTTTGATGAGGATTAACAAAAAAGAAATAAATAATAAAATAAATAAATAGCTATTAAAAAATTACTTAAAATAAATATAGAGCATCTTGCCATAGCCTGTTTGGTTCAGTGGATAGAGCGTCGGCATGAGGGCTGAAGGGTTCCGGGCTTGATTATGGTCAAGGCCATATGCCCAGGTTGCGGGCTCGATCCCCAGTAGTGGATCGAAGTGCAGGAGGTAGCCAATCAATGATTTTCTCTCATCATTGATATTTCTATCTCTATCTCCCTCTCCTTCCTCTCTGGAATCAATAAAATATATTTTTAAACATATATTTTTAAAAAGAGCATCTTAAAATTCTTCCTCATGAACTGTTTTGTTCTACTTTTTTTGGAGGAGTAGTACTTAAATATAATATAATATCCCATGTTCAAAGGCTGTTAAATCATGTTGTTTACCCATATCTTCAGAAAAAAATCACTTCTCCTGTCGTGGTAAACAACCTGCTTCCCGATTCATAATGGTCTGGCCCTCTAGCAACTTCAGCGCTAAATTATAGCTAATTTGTCTACAAATGTCAGGTGGTCATAATAATCTGGCCACTCAGTGTATGTAGCACCACAAAATTCTGTAAACATGCTATACTGGAAAGGATAAAAGCTCAAATAAATGACCTTTATTTGACAAAGTGGGTTTTAACAGCTTAAACAACCTTTTTTTAAATTGTTGACACTATTACAGATGTCCCCCATACATTTCCCCTTGCCACCCTCCACTCAGTTCCCACCCATCCCCTAGGCCAGTGATGGCGAACCTTTTGAGCTCGGCGTGTCAGCATATTGAAAAACCCTAACTTAACTCTGGTGCCGTGTCACATATAGAAATTGTTTTATATTTGCAACCATAGTAAAACAAAGACTTATATTTTTGATATTTATTTTATATATTTAAATGCCATTTAACAAAGAAAAATCAACCAAAAAAATGAGTCATAGGTTTGCCATCACTGCCCTAGGGCTTACAGTGGTCAGCAAACTCATTAGTCAACAGAGCCAAATATCAACAGTACTTCTCCAAAATAGACTCGCCCAGGCCGAAAACCGACTTCTGTGCATGGGCCATGAAGTTTCAATCACACTGTACATGCGCCCGTACGTGGTATTTTGTGGAAGAGCCACACTCAAGGGGCCAAAAAGCCGCATGTGGCTCAGGAGCAGCAGTTTGCCGACCACGGCCCTAGACCTTCACTACATTATGATCTGTGTCCATGGGCTATGCATATATGCTTGTATGTTCTTTGGTTAATCCCTTCCAGTTCCCACCACCTCACTCCCCTCTGAAGTGATCTATTGTTACCTTTTCTCAGTGCTGTATTTCAGTAGGGTACCTATTAAACACTTCCTTTTTAAAAATCTTACCATTGTTAACTTGAGATTATAATATTTCACATTTTTTTAATTCAGTGGCAAATCATTTAATGAATTATAGACATCAAATGCAGTATGATGAAAAAAACAAGTCAAATCATGCTGCAATTCCTCAAATGCAAAATTTCCCCCCAAAATATCTTTAATATTTCTGGATTCCACTCAGATAATGCACCTTTACAAATTGGGTTTCAAAATGGATTAAAAAATAAGTTCTTGAATTTCTCACTTTTACTAATGAGAAATTTCCTATTAGAAGAATGTTGCCATAAAATTAATAAATAAAGGAAGAAATTTGAATACTATTACTTTTTATCAAATAAAGTGTCAAGTATAAAGGAAATTTATGGAACTTAAAAGCTAATATTTATTGTGTATACACTATGCCTAGCACTGTTCAAAGGGACTTTAGATATATTTTGTGCCACACTGATTCCATTACATTGGTATGACCATTATCTCCAGGTATCGGTAACACCACAGGGTCACAGAGAGTTTAAGACACTTGTCAGGACCAGACCTTTGCCTGTGCCCATAGTGAGCACAGCTGCATTCTCGTCCCCATGGCTCTGGAGTCCTGTCTCCTGAAAGGCCACTGAGCCCCAGGAGGACGAGCTGCTTGCTCTGTGTTCTTTGCACCCTCATTCCTTCCCTACCACAACAGGTCAGGAGAGGGCAGGGCGCCACAAGGGCACACCACCCCGAGATTGAAGGGCAGGAGGTCTGAAAAATGAATAGACTTCTCACTTTCCACTGACTGGTAACAATGGTGTTTATTGAAATACTCACCAACAGCAGCAAAAGATTAAAAATGGTGGTGGAGTAAGTGGAAACTACACCGACACTCTCCCAGGACCAAGCAGGAAACACAACTAAAATACAGAAAAACCACCCTGAAAAATCAAATGAAGACAGGTTAGAGAGAGCTTTGATAACCAAGGGTGGAAATTGGAGACCATATAGAGATGAATAGAAAGTGTGGAGATTCTAAAGGGCTAGCTGGGCTATGACAGACAGCAGCTGAAGGTCCAAAGACATATCTCAGCTATGGGGGGATCCCACTGAGAACTCTGGCACATAAACCCCAAGCTGGGCTCCACAGCCCAGAGAATAAGAACTGAGAAAGGTACCCACAGAACCTCTGCCTGTGAAAAGCAGCAGAGTTCCTGTCTGCCAGCCAGAGATGGCTGGAAATGTAGGCACCATCTTAAAAGGCCAGCACACTAAATAGAATGTGCAGCCACTTAACTTGGGATCTGGCAGAGGGAGCGCAGAGTAAGTGTACTCTGTGTGAGGAGAGTCCAAGGTTGCAGGCTCTGGGGTATGGGCTCTGAGGGCAGCCACACTGGTTTCCTATGCTGAGTCATTCCCTTACACTGTCTCATGGACCTTTGCTATCCAGGTGGTTTTGGCTGAGGGAAAGGCGGTTGCCCCACCATGTTGGAAAAACTCTCTCCCCACCCTCTGGTTGATAGCCTGAGGAAAGTAAAAATTAAGTTTCAATGGGACTTCAGGCACAGGTGGATCTCTGGAGGCTTTGAGTCTTTGCCTGATCTCCTTTTGGGCCTGGGGCTAGGAAAAGCTGACCCTGGTGTAGATCTTGGTCCTTTCTAAAAGCACCCAGCCTCACCAGAGGGAGCCACAAACAGTGGATTGCTGATGGCTCCAAACAGGGTACTCAGGGCCAATCAGAAACATCAATCTGACATTGTCCTACACTACACATTGGGAGTCATATCAAATCTACCTAATATATAGACATAAATCCAAACAGGCAGGCAAAATGGGGAGACAAATAAACAAACCACAAATGAAGGAACAAGAAAATTATCCAGAAGAAGAACTAAACAAAATGGACATAAATTTATCTGATATAGAGTTCAGAATAATGATGGTAAAGATGCTAAACAGCATGAGAAAAGATATAGTAACCATTAAAAAACTCACACAGATTCAGGAGCCATAGAGAGTCCAAGCAAGAAGAATTCAAACAGGCCCACTTCCAGAACATCACAATGAAAAAAACAAAAATTAAAGACAAAGAGTGAATATTAAAGTCAGCAAGAGAAAAGCAACTTGTTACCTACAAAGGAGCTCCTAAATGCTGTCAGTTGATATCTCATCAGAAACTCCAGAGGCCAAAAGAGAATGTCATGAAGTATTCAAAGCAATGAAAAGCGAGGATCTGAAATAAAGATTACTATATCTATCAAGGCTATCATTCAAAAATAGATGCTGAAATAAAGAGCTTCCCAGACCAAAAAACAAAAGACTAAAAGAGTTTAAAGCCACCAAACCAGCACTGCAAGAAAAGCTAAAGGGACAACTATAATGGAAAGAAGAAATAGAGAGAGAGAAACATAGGCATACAGAATTAAAATGGCAATAAATAAGTACCTATCAAAAATAACCTTACATGTAAATGGATTAAATGAGCCAAACAAAAGACATAGGTTAGCTGAATGGATACAAAAGCATGACCCAAATATATGCTGTCTACGAGAGACCCACCTCAGGACAAAAGATTCACACAGGATGAGAGTGAAGAGAAGGCAAAAATTTTCCATGCACATGGAAACAAACAAACAAACAGCTGAGGTAGCAGTACTCATATCCGACAAAATAGACTTCAAAATAAAGGCCATTACAAAAGACAAATGTCACTACATAATACTAAATGTATCGATCCAACAAGAGGATATAACCCTGGTAAACATATATGCTCCCAATATAGGAGTACCTAAACATATAAAATAACTTCTGGAGGACTTAAGGGAGAGATTGACAACAATACAGTCACAGTAGGGGACTTTAACACCCTGCTGACTTCACTGGATAGATCTTCCAGAAAAAAAAAAATTAAAAAGGAAAGAGTGACTCTAAATAACACACTAGATCAGATGGATTTAATTGATATTTATAGAAGATTTCACACCAAAGCTGCAAATACACATTCTTCTCAAGTGCACATGGGTCATTTTCAAAGATAGACCACATGTTAACACATTGCAGATCAGTAGTTTTATTGCAAGCTTTACCCAGTGGCCACATAAGTTTCTATTGAATGAGTACAAAAAACATTTTATATAAATGTTAAAGCCATGCTTTAAAATTAAATATCCATTGCATTTTGAAGTTATTTATTACATGTTCTTACAAGCTAATATCTTTTTAAAGTATGATGCTTTGTAAAACACTGTGTAATATGAAGTGAGAATTCTCATGATCCGTCTGCAATGTGTTAAACTATCCTCATTTAAATTTTTTTTTTCTTTTTGTTGCTCTAATTGGATGTTTTCTGCTACCTTGTCTTCCAAATCACTGATTCAATCCTCTGCTTCACCCAATATACTGATTACTCCTTTTAGTGTATTCTTCATTTCAGATAATGGATTCCCAATGAGATCAAGAAAGAAATCAAAAACTTCCTGGAAACAAATGAAAATGAGCACACAACAAACCAAAATCTCTGGGACACAGAAAAAGCAATCCTGGGAGGGAAGTTCATAGCACTACAGGCCTATCCCCCCAAAAACAAGAAAAATTAATAATAAACTATTTAATCCTACAATTTAAGGAATTAGAAAGAGAACAAGAAAAGTGCAGAGTAAGTAGAAGAAAGGGAATAATAAAGATTAGAGCAGAAATAAATGACAGAGACTAAAAAAAAATACAAATAATCAATGAAACTAAGAGCTGGTTCTTTAAAATATAAACAAAATTGATGAACCTTTAGCCAGACTCATCAAGAAACAAAAAGGATCCAAATAAATAAAAGCAGAAACAAAAAATGTCAAGTAACAACTGACACTATAGAAATACAAAGGAATTTAAGAAAATACTATGATCAACTATATGCCAAAAAGCTAGACAATGTGGAAGAAGTGGACAAATGCTTTAAAAAATACAATCTCCCAAAACTGAATCAGGAAGAATTAGAAAATCTGAATAGGCCAATAACATCTAATGAAATAGAAGCAGTAATAAAAATAAAAAAAAGACTCCCAGCAAACAAAAGCTCTGGTCCAGACAACTTCAAAGGGGAATTTTACCAAACATTCAAAGAAGAACTAAAACCTAATCTCCTCAAACTATTAAAAAAAATTCAAGAGGAAGGAAAACTTCCAGGCATTATCCTAATTCCAAAACCAGATAAAGACACTACAAAGAAAAGAATTACAGGTCAATATTCCTGATGAACATAGATGCTAAGATCCTCAACAAAATATTAGCAAATCAGATCGAGCAATATATTTCAAAATCATATACCATGACCAAGTGAGATTTATTTCTGAGATGCAAGACTGGTACAATATTTACAAATCAATAAATGTGATACATCACATAAGCAAATTGAAACATAAAAATCACATGATCATATCAATAGATACAAAAATAGCATTCAACAAAATCTAACACACATTTTTTATTAAAACTCTCAGCAAAGTGGGAATAGAGAGAGCACATCTCAATAATAAAAGCCATATATGACAAACCTACAGCCAACATCATTCTCAATGTGCAAAAATTAAAACCATTTCCCCCAAAAACAGGAACAAGACAAGGATGTCCACTAGCCACAGCGATCAGGCAAGATGAAGATATAGAAGGCATCCAAATTGGAAAAGATGAAGTAAAACTCTCATTATTCTCAGATGACCTAATATTGTACATAGCAAACACTAAAGACTCCACCAAAAAAAATGAGTACATTTAATAAAGGAATTTGGTAATGTAGCAGGATATGAAATTAACATTCAGAAATTGATAGCATTTTTATACACCAATAATGAATTCTCAGAAAGAGAAACCAAACAAACAATCCTATTTACCATTACAACAAACAATTAAGATACTTAGGAATAAACTTAGCCAAGGTGGTAAACTACTTGTACTTAGAAAACTACAGGACATTGACAAAAGAAATAGAGGAAGATATAAACAAGTGTAAGAATATGTTGTGTTCATGGATTCGTAGAATTAACACCATTAAAATGTCCATACTACCCAAAGCCATCTACAGATTCAATATAATCCCTATTAAAATAACAACAACATATTTCACAAATCTAGAACAAATGCTCCAAGCATTTATATGGAACTAAAAAAGATCCTGACACAGCTGCAGCAATCTCAATAGAGAACAAAGTTGGGGATCACAATATCAGATATCAAGTTATACTACAAAGCTACTGTAATCAAAACAGCCTGGTACTAGCACAAGAACTGGCATTAGATCAATGTAACAGAACAGTGATCCCAGAAATCTACTGAAGCCATTATGCTCAATTAATATTTGACAAAGGAGGCAAGAACATATTATGGAGCCAAATAATCTCTTCAATAAATGGTATTGGAAAAATTGGACAGATACATGCAAAAAAATGAAAGTTGACCACCAACTTACACCATACACAAGAATAAACTGAAAATGGACAAAAGACTTAACTGTAAGTTGTGAAACCCTCAAAATCCTAGAAGAAACCATAGGCAGCAAAAACAGACATCTCTAGTAGCAATATGTTTGTGGATACATCTCCTAGGGCAATGGAAACTAAAGAGGAAATAAACAAATTGGACCACATCAAAAGCTTCTGCACAGCAAAGGCAACCATCAACAAAATAAAAATTGAGCCTGTGTGGGATAATCTGTTTGTCAATGATACATTTGATAAAGGGTTAATATCCAAAATAAAGGGAACTCATACAACTTAACAACAGGAAGACACACTATCTAATTAAAAAATGGGTGAAGGACCTAAATAGACACTTCTCCAAAGAGAACATACAGATGGACAAGAGACATATGAAAAAATGTTCCAAGTCACTGATCAACAGAAAAAGTGCCCATCAAAATGACAATGAAGTACCATTTCACAAGTATCAGCATGGCTACCATCAACAAATCAACAATGTCAAGTGCTGATGAGGATGTGGAGGAAAGGGAACCCTGGTGCACTGCTGGTTGGAATGCAGACTGGTGCGGCCTCTGTGGAAAACAGTATTGAGTTTCTTAAAAAAAAAAAAATTAAATATGGAACTGCCATTTGACCCAGTGATTCTATTACTAGGAATATATCCTAAGAAGCCCAAAACACAAATCAGAAAGAATATATGCACCACATGTTCATAGCAGCACAATTTACAATACCTAAGATCTGGAAACAGCCCAAGTGCCCATCAGTAAAAGAGAATAAAAAAGCTGTGGTACATTTACAACATGAAAAACTGTGCAGCAGTAAACAAGAAGGATCTCTTACCCTTTAAGTCACATGGAGGGATCTGGATAGTATTATGTTAAGTGAAATAAGCCAGTTAGAGAAAGACAAGTATCACACGATCTGACTCATTTGTGTAATCTAATGAACAAAGCAAACTGATGAACAAAATAGATCCAGAGACATAGATGCATAGAATGCAGGTCATAATCTCAGAGGGAAGGTGGTGGAGGATGGGTGGGTGGGAAGAGATCAACCAAAGAACTTATATGCATATATTCATAACCTATGGACACAGACAATAGGGTGGTGAAGGTCTGGGGTGGGAAGGGGGCGGTGCGTGCAGGCTAGAAGGGATTAATGGTGGAAAAAAGGGACATAAGTAATACTTTCAACAATAAAGATTTATTTAAAAAATAAATTATATGAGTCACAATAAAAAGGAACAGTAGGTGGTGGGAACTGGAAGGAAGGGAGTTATGGGGGGAAAAAAAGAGGAACAAATGTAATAATCTGAACAATAAAGATTTAATAATAAAAAAAAAGAAACTTGTCATAAGTCACCCAGCTAATAGAGGGCAGAGCCAGATTTCAAGTTCAGAAAACCTGGCTCAAAAGCCCATGCATATTAACAATGCATAGCAAAAATAAAATTTTTAAAACAGTAAATAGCTTGTGGAGGGGAGTCAAGAAGAAGTAATCTCAGAAGTGAATGTAATAGTTTTGTTAAATTTAAAAGGTACATTAGGCCTGAATAAAAGAAAATAGTGTATATCAGAGGTACATAAGCCAATTCATAATAGTCTAAGCTAGACTATAATACAATTATCCACAAAACTATATCCAGAAAACTATAAACTTTTTTGAGTGATATAAATTTAAATATAATATCTGTTAGTTAATATATGTTAGGGAAAAATTGGATTCAATTTGACATAATAATAAATTATAGTTACAAAAGAGAGAAAATGGTCCTTAACACATGACTCATCTACTTTCTTTTCCTTGATACTGTATATTTTATTTAATTCTTGGAACAGAAGAGAAAACACATTTTACTAACAAGCAGAGGAGGAAAATCTATCTGATATCACACATTATGTCCTTTTGACAAATGTAGATTATAAGCTAAAGGATTTCTTTCATTTCTTTTTTTTTTCTACATATGTCTGTAATGTAGATTCAATCTTTTCTTTTGCCTTTTTTTCCCTTCCTTTATTTCATTATGCTTTGGTGCTTTGGGAATCTCAAACTGCTTACATAATTTCAATCCATATAATAAGAATTCTAAATCTCTCCAGTCCTTTTTGCACTAGTACTAACTCCTTTATTTCTGTGTGTCAATATAATGTTGCTGATTTAATAATTTTATTAAATTAAGAACTGAAAGTTATTTTCAGTTAGTTACAATCAATTCTTGATTTTTTATGTGGAATTAAAGGCTAATTATCAGCCTTTAATGGAATTATCAGCCATTTCTAAATGGCTGATACATATATTTTAAATAGATCAGCAATTTTCAACCTTTTTATCTCATGGCACACATAAATTACTAAAATTCTTTGACACACCAAAAAATATATATTTTTTGCAAATATGACAAAAAATAGGTATAATTTTGATTCCTTCACATGGGACAGCTATTGTTGTTTGGTTGTTGTCATTTTTTTATCAGGTATAATTTTGATTCCTTCACATGGGACAGCTATTGCTGCTTGGTTGTTGTCATTTTTTTATTTGGCAATCTAAGGGAAAAGAGGTCAGTTTCCCTGACTAAATAGTCAGTTATTATATGTTTTAAAAATGCTCTGGCACACCAGTGTGCCATATTAAACATTGCTAATATAGACATACAAAACATATCGATAAAATAGAAAATGTCACAGTGTTATGTGTTAGGTATTTTGTGATCTTGAGACATTCAAAGAATAAACTACCTCATATAGGTATCAAAATAGCATATTAATATATCTCATTAATAAGTCTAAGCAAAAATTCTAATAATTATTTATTAAATATTTGCTATAACATCATTGCTAATGTATAATGTTAGCTTTCTCTATCACATGGCAGGAACCCACTAAATAGCTGTGGAATAAGAATGAGAGTATCAATGAACATGAATTGGATGTATTTTTAATTTTTCATTCTTCAAAAAAAACAATATATCATAACTTCAAAAACCAATTATGAAATCATAACACACTACAGTTTTAAGATACTATATAAGGTTATTATACATTAAAATGGCAAAATTAAGAATGGTTATTCATTGAATTTAATTCACAATCATGCTCGGCATTTAATCCTGGAGAACTTTTACATTGAGATAACATTTTAGATAAAATAATGTCTTACATGGGTCTTGTAGTGGTTTATAAACTCTTTCTCTATGGATCATATTCAGATGAAATTTTCTTTTACCACCACTGATAAAGTGAATTGCACTTAGCAAGATCACAATGATTGTATCTGTTCCAAAATTTTACATTTGTACATTTGCTATTACTGAAGTTTCAAGTTCAGTTTGAAGTCTCAAAAACTAGGGCAAGGAATAGTCAATCTTCTAAAGGAATCTCTAGGGCATAACCTTTCTCAACTGCATGCTTTTATTCTTATAATCAGGGACACAACTGAATCAGCACATGCTGACAACTGTGCTCACACAGGCTTCACAGACACTGTCCAGACTAGACCTGGAGAGTAATGCTGACATAAGACATATAGGCTTTTCCTTGAACTAGTTTTCTTCATGTTTGTCCATTTTGCCTTTCTTGTTCGAAAATTTATCTTTGTTCAAGAATGCTAGATAATCAATGAAGGCAGAAGAGCCAAGAACCCATAGTTAGTTAGTCAATAAAAATATTGTAGCACACAACATAAGCACAAATTAACATTTTAAATAGCCTCTGAAAATAGTTCAAGGGAAAAATAATCATTGTCAGTGATAGACCTGGGCATTATACACAGTAGGTGTTTGATAACTGTGTGTACATAGTGAAGGTAGAAGGTCACCTTAAGATGCCCCAAGGAATGAAATTTGTTTCTGTAACTTGATGCGAACACTAAAATATAATTTAAGTTGTCAATATATAATGGCTCTGTGGCCAAAGACCAGTTGTCATGTTAAAGCATTTCACATGTAATGATATATGAATAGAAATTAAACATGTGAGAAAAGTTTCATCTATTGTATTATCTTTTCTCCAAGTACCCACTCTTCTGACTTGTAATACCCTAGATTACTTTTCCTGTTTTTAACTTTTGTATATATAGAAACATGCATTCATAACCTTTTGTGTTTGGCTATTTGTATGTAACATTTCATATGTAAGTTTCACTCTTACTAATTGTGATTAATTTATAATTTTACCCATTCTGTTGATGTACATTTTGATTGTTTTCAGTGTGGAACCATGGCAAATAATGATGCTTGGAAAAGGTGTCTACATGTGTCTGAGTGTCCAGGTGCACACATTTCTGTTTGGTTCATACCTAGAAGTGAAATTCTGGTTCATGGGGCACTTACACTTTAATACTTAGTAAACTCTGCAAAATAGTTTCCCAGTGTAGTTGCAATAGTTCATACTACCTCAGGCAGCAAAGAAAACTACTATTTCATAACTTCACTACCATTTGGGATTGCTCAGTCTTTAGATCCATTTAGATCCATTTTGATGGGTATAAAATCATATTGTATAGGGTATTATTTTTGCATTTCTCTTATACTAAGGAGCATGCTTTTTATGTTTATTTGGTCATTGTATATAGTCAATTTTGAAGTTATTGCTCAAATACTTTTCTCATTTAAAATAATTACTTTTTAATCTTTTTCTTGCTTTGTTTTTCATATAACTTATTGAGAAATGTTCCACTATAATTGTGGATTTATTTCATTTTTCTTTTAATTGTATTGTTTTTATTCTTTATGTATTTTTGGGTTAAGTTACTAAGAGCTTAGAGATTTAGATTTCAATGTCGATCTGCCATTTTATCATCAGGAAATGTTTTATAGTATATAAGCTCTTCCATCCCTATGGGTGTTTTATTGTTGTTGTTTTGATTTATTTTTATTTATCCTGCTAGTCTTGACTTAGTTGTAATTTATCATTTTTTAAAATGAAGACAGCTTTTGTTTTGATGTTATATTCTTATCAAATGTGTTAATAACAAACATAATTTTAAAAAAATAATTTGAACCGATATTATACTGTGATTATTTCGTTTAATAA
The DNA here is from genome assembly GCF_000412655.1 of Myotis brandtii. NCBI lineage: Eukaryota > Metazoa > Chordata > Mammalia > Chiroptera > Vespertilionidae > Myotis > Myotis brandtii. Next base: position 164,764 of record NW_005355799.1, on the reverse strand, counting down.
TCTATATTTTATTCTATGCTTTTAAAAATATTGTTGTCAGAGAAGTTTAACACTTCACCAGATTGATAAAATAAATAGATAGGTAGGTAGGTAGATAGATAGATAGATAGATAGATAGATAGATAAAAGTCCTCCAAGCAGCCCCAAATGCTTAGCTTATCTCACCAAATTTCCTTTTCCTGAACCTAGGCCCATAATTCTTCACTACTATTTTAGTTCTCTGCTGCCTTCAATCATATATCTCCTGTTTTTCTTTAAGTTTTAGTAGTTATTGTCAATGGAGAAATTGGTCTGACTTACTCTGTCCAATGTTACTAGGAGCAAAACATTCCATTCTATTTTCACATTGGTCATTTGACCATACATGCCTAAGTCATTGATTTTTGAACCTCATCCATATTTCTGATTTCTCTTGCTATTTTCAGCTGATTCCTTTGGACTTTCCAAGGACAAAATTATTTGAGCCAATATTTATCTAAATGACAATATTTCCCTCCTTAGTCCCATTATATTATATATTTTGTACTTTTTTCTTAATGCAATCATTTTGGCTAGTATTTTTTAAAACAGTATTTAAAAACATTGGTGAAAATGGGAGTCATTGTATTGTTCCTGACAATAATGTAAATGTATCTTACATAATCAATTACTATGACTGTTTGATTTTTTTGTTTGTTTTGTGTTTTACTTGTTTTTAATTTATATTTTATTGTTGACAGTATTACAGATGTCCCCCACCTCTTCCTTTGCCCCCCTCTACTCCCTTGCACACACACGCACACACACACACACACACACACACACACGCCTTCACCACACTATTGTCTGTGTCCATGGGCTATATATATATCCTCTATAATAATAAAAGTGTAATATGCTAATTAGACTGGACAGCTGAACAACCTTCCGGACATCATTCCAGACGTCCTACTGCTTTTCATTATTTATTTATTCATTTGGTTAGTATATAGCTCTTATATCTCCAGCCCACAAGAAGTATGAGCCAGGCAGCCTTGAGGTTGTTGTGCAGTACAGAGGGAAGCAAAATGAGAGATTCCCTGACACATTAGCCACAGTATTGGCACATTGATTTTTATTGATGTTGATCTGAGCCTAGATCCTCCCAGTACTTGTTAAGGCATTTCATTGAATACTTAACGGAGACAGAGAAGAAGGAAGAAGAGCAAATGAAGGAGCGAGGGAGGGAGATAGAGAGGAAGATTTAACTCTCAATATTCCCTGACACATTTGCCAAGTAAAGAGAGATCAGCTAAATGTTCGCATATTCTTAGTTGGTAGGTGAGTATCACAAGTTAAAAAGAACCAAAAGAAAATTGATTTTAGAAGGAAGTGATACTTCTTGAAATCATGTACTCTTGTACATTTTTAGTGGTATTAAAATGTTTATTTGAACTTACCTAGCCACATCTGGGATGCAGATAATCACTTTTATAATCTTACAGGTTTTATTAGGTAGAAAACTATGGTATGTAGTTACATATATTTTTTAAACTTATAATATCATTTTTATTTTATTTCCTAATGATGCTTTGGAATATAAGATTGGTTATTGTTTTCTGAATTGCTTTCCAAACTCAGTTTGTTAAGCCATACATGACACTTAGTTCACAAGGCTAGAATAGATATTTGGCATACTATGTCATTACATCATGGAAGGATACGGAAGCTGACTATTTGAAGACAAATTAATAGGAGGTTTTAATACAATATGAACTGGGAGGTTGAGGCACATAAGCTCTACCAATTGTAGAGAATTGCTTCCTCTTTAACCCTGAGGGAGCAGAGAGAAAGGTGTGGCCCTGGAGCACAGTGAACACTGGTGTATGGGAAGGAAGACTACTTGATAGGGGCCAGAGCTAAAGAGCATACATATTGGATCCCGAGAACCACACACTTATTGACATGCTCATATACAAGAGTACATGAGTTCAATAAATGTAAATTCTCATTAAGTCATTTATTTTTAGTAGATTTCAGAAAGAGAAGACTTCATTTCAGGAACAAATGATAAATAACAGCTCTTACTCTCTCTAAAACAATTTTGAGAGAAGGATTTAGAAGGAAGAGTGAATGTGTTTTTCTGTGTTAACCGGTAACCATATTTCATGACATGCTCTTAGTGCTTTTCCCCGACTGCTGAGGGGTAACCAACACCAGTGCTTTGCAGTAGCCCACTGTTCAGTTGTATTTTAAGCTTTCAAACAAATCATGAATTATTGTTCCTGTAAATTATTGATGGCTCTATTTGGAAGACAACTTCCAACTTTTTCCATCAGCCCAAGAGTGGGCTATTTGCTGCTTGTTTGTTGCTGTACATTTATATAGCTCTTCACTGTAGAAACAGCTTGCCTATGGCTTTACTTCCTATAGTTTTATCATTAAACAACTAGATGATTTCTACTATTACTCATAATTTAAAAAATACAGTAGATATAAACTTCATCACATAAATGCAAATCATTTTATTTCTTCTCATCTTATGATTGGTGATTTATTGAGAAAGTTAAAAATCCCCTCAAGTCTTCCAAAATGTAAGCAAAGTGTACATTAAACAACTAGATGATTTCTACTATTACTCATAATTAAAAAATACATTAGATATAAACTTCATCACATAAACGCAAATCGTTTTATTTCTTCTCATCTAATGATTGGTGATTTATTGAGGAAGTTAAAAATACCCTCAAGTCTTCCAAAATGTAAGCAAAGTGTAGTTAGCCATGATAGATTTGAATTTCCCAGAATATATTATGTTTTAGCAAATATTTGTTATACTTCCTCTCAGTTTTCTTCTGTTCAAAAATGCCTCTCATTTAACTTTCCTATTTCTCTCTATTCTTATTTGTTTACTTTCTATGTAATTTATCCTTCCTCTCTTCACCTTCTTTCATCCAGTCCCCCACAACTCTCTCCCCTCTGACAGCTGTCAGTCTAGGTATCCATGCCTCTATTTCTATTTTGTTCATCAGTTTATTTTGTTCATTAGATTCCACATATAAATGAGATCATATGGTATTTGCCTTTCTCTGACTTACTTAACATAATAGTCTCCATGCCAGTCCATGCTGTTGCAAAAGGTAAGATATCCTTCTTTTCTACAGCCCCATAGTATTCCACTGTGTAAATATACACAATTATTTTTTTTTGCAAACAGTTTATTGAGAAGAATTGAACTTCATCCCCTCAAATGCCAATGTGAATTGCTGATAATTAAGAACAGCTGTTTGACACAGAACTTCTGGAGATGTGGTTTAGCTTTTCTTAGAGAAAATTTTAAAAATTTAACCAAAATCCAGGCCTAAAACTTGGCTACCTAAGTTTTTAAAGGACTGGTTACTTTTCCTATGTTATGGATTTTTACTGGATTTCTATCCATTGCAAATTAAATGATATAATAACTATTATTTCATTTTCTAGCAAATTTTAATGTTTCTTATTTATATACATATACCATTTCACAAAGACTAAACAACAATAACAGCAACAGATACACAGAAAGTAAAATGTGTTGAGATCTCTGCCAGTCAATTAAACTTTGTTTTCCCATAGATTTCTAGTAGAGTGATTTTTTAAAAACAATGAAGCTAATGCTTTTATTAGTTTTCTATTATAAAAATATGAATTGATCCACATTATTAAAAACACTGGTAAAAAAAAGGTGCAATTTCTGGCATTTAAAATATAGTTAGAACATGGGAATATGGGCATTTTGTGCCAGTCTCTTCTGATTGCTGAGAAGAAAAGAAGAAACAAAACAAGAATCAGTAAACATATATCCTTTTATCCTACTTTTTTTTTTTTTTTTTTACCTTTCGTGGTAGGAGAGGTCACATTGTTCTTTATTCGTTGTTCAATTTGGGGTTGAGGTTTGAGGAGTGTGTTATCACATTATCAAACTTTCAAAACCATTTACATAATTATAATGAACAATGCACTGTATGTCAGCATACTTCAATGAGAAATAACACTAAATTCACGTGGCTAGAGGAAAAAAGGTTGTCTGACTTTTTCCTTGGCTCCCTTCCAATTTACAGCCGGTATGGAGCTCTATTAGGCTGTCGTTTCCACCTACGCATCAAAGATACAGGCATTAATGTACAGGAAGGTTACCTCATTCCCATTATTACGCTCTGAAGGGCCTAATTTCATATATGTGACAATGTAGACACGTTGACTGCTGGAAACCCTCTCTGGAAGAAGTCATTTGACACGGAGTTTCAGGAGGAAGACAGCGAGAACTACAGGACCCGAGGCAAAGGCGGAGCACGGAGTAAGTCACTCTCCCTGTTCTGATGGTGGAAATTATCCACCCTGGGCACTGAGTTTAATTGCTGCAAACAGCTCCAGAAGGCTGCACTTTCATCCCATTGTAGGTCAACGAGCATATTTGCATGGTAGAAATTATTAGCAAGTAGGCCTGTCCCCAGGAGAGTCTCCATGATGCTATTCACAGACCATTAACAGCAGAGTTCACCCATGACCAGCGGAGGCGTGAAGACTTGCTTTCTCCTTGGGAACAACTGTTAGTGAAGTACTGCCATTCCTTTCAGAAATATTCTTATTTACTTGTGCAACTCTTACAGATTGTTATGAAACTCATAATAAACCTAAACAGGCATGTTCCTGGAGTATTCCTCACTTTTTAAAAAAGTGTTTCATAGTCCTAATGATATAGAAATGTGTTTAAACCTCTTCGGTTCTTCAATTTTTTTTCTCTCTCTCTCTTTTTAAGTAGTTTTTAAAAGTAAAATCACTGTGTGAATGCATTTGAAGAATTTGAACAAATCTAGGAATGACTTGTCCCTTAATAAGGAAATTTCTCCTAAAATGGTAAGCATGAGACCAACAATTTAAGACTCCTTAAGTAGATCAAAAAGAAGCAAATTCACATTCTTGAGGAAAAAAATATTGATCAATACCTAATATACAGAATGTAGCATAATGGTTTATGAAATATACTTCCTAAATTGGTTCTTTTCAAATGAATTTGGTGCCTCTTTCAGTCAGATATCACATGTCTATGTAGGGCACATAATTTGTGTCCTGTAATATCACTTTAATATTTGGGATAAAAATTTGTTTAGAAGGAATGTTGTCACTTTCATCAAAGTTTGTTGAAAACAAAGAGAAAGGGAAAGCAGAATGACATTTACCTTAAAAAAATGAAGAGAATATATTAATAACTAGAGTTTGACAATCATGGAGCTGGAATTAACTTTCAGCAATCAGTTGGTTCTTACTCTGCCATAGGAAGAGGAGTAAGTGTACCATCTCTTAAACGAACAACACTTTTTCCCCTGTCACTACCTTACTTTGAGAAGGCATTGCCATTCACAGCTCTGACTTGAGTCTTTACTTAGTATTTTGAAAATCTGTCTTCTTTCCTATTTGTCACTGAACTGCTTTGTAATAAGTCATGATTTATCAGTGTGAAAAGATATTATATGCATATGTTTTATTTGCTTTGTACTAGATTATGATTCGGAGATTATCATAATTTTAAAGATATTTTACACCAAATTATCAGTCCTGAAGAGCCTATATTCTTGCTTATCCTAGCTATAAAAAATAGCTACTAGTATAATACTCCTTGTGTTGTGATCACAGGACAGGGCACTGAGATAACATTCTCCCACTCCTGAGCACCCTCTGGTCCCCTCCTTGCTCTTCTCTGCACTGCACAGCCACTCTCCCAAATCCCCTTGATAGTTAAGAAAAACTTTCTTAGATAATATCGTAGCTGCATTATTTTTTTTCCTCATTTACTTAGTGGTATGAGAAATATGAAATGGTGAGATGGCTGTAACTAAAAATCCTACAGAATCATTATTGTGGAAGGTGTATAACACCATTGTTTCCTAATTTCCTAACATCTAATTTATAGATTCAAGACTCATAAAACTGTGAAATGTATTCCCATTTATAATAAGAAGAATTGCTCTGCTATCCCTTGGATCCAGGGCCTACATGCTCTGCCTGAGGGTAAAATATATTCACAGAATGCAACCCATTTTATAGAGAGTCCCCCAAATTCAAAGTCTGCTGTCCCTCAGCTGACACCATAGTTGAGACTCCAAAAAACAATGTTAACTTAGATAACATAAAAGTAAAGAAGATACCAAAAGAACCCACAGCAGTGGCACAAGCAGAAGTAAGTCAGATTAAAAAAAATCAAAGTTATTCTCTCCTTGTGAAATACAGCAGGCAACTAGGTGGCTGGTTTGTTAATAAAAGAAATGGTCATATACCAAGGGGACATGAATGCCAATGCTGGCATGTTGGACTCTCAGTCATGGCAATAGCCAGAACAGACCTGATGAAGCCAAAGATATGAATGTATATAATAAAATCTTTGCTCTCTGGAACCATGACTTCTTTGGAGCAGGATTGTGTGTTTCTTTTTTCTTTTTTTTCAGTCTTTCTCATTTATTTTTTTTCCTTATTTATTCATTTTTTTAATTTCTTTATTGATTAAGGTATTGCATATGTGTCCCTATCCCCCCATTATCCTCCCTGACCCCCTCCCATTCATGCCTTCACCCCTCTGTTTTCTGTGTCCATTGGTTAGGCTTATATGCATGCATACAAGTCCTTTGGTTGATCTCTCCTCCTTATCCCCCCCTCTAACTTCCCTCTGAGGTTTATGGTCTGATTGATGCTTCTTTGGATCTGTTTTTGTTCATCAGTTTATGTTGTCCATTATATTCCATAAATGAGTGAGATCATGTGATATTTATCTTTCTCTGACTGGCTTATTTCACTTAGCATAATTGTGTGTTTCTAATGAAAGAGATTTCTGGATCCTGTGGTCTGAATGTTTGTGTGCCAACATAATTCACATGTTGAAATCCTAATGCCCAATGTGATGGCTTAGGAGGTAGGAACTTTGGGAAGTATTCAGGTCAAGAGGTTGCGGGGAGAGCTCATGAATGGGATAGTGCTTTTATTAAAGAGAGCCAACAGATATCCTAGCCCTTCCATAGTATGAGGACACAGCAATTAGTTGTCTGGCCAATCTGAAAGAAGACCTTTACCAGAACCCAGCTTACTGGCACCCAATCTTGGACTTTCAGCCTCTAGAACTGTGTGAAATAAATTTCTGTTGTTTATAAGCTACCCACTGCTACTTTGTAGTTGCAGTGGGTAGCTTATAAACAACAGAAATAGCAGCCTGAATGGACTAAGACAGTGTAGTGTGTCTTTTTCCTTCATGTGGTTATTCAGTGTTCTTCTACAAAAGAAGCTTAATCTAATACTCAGAATATAGAATGCTTTTGCAAGGCCCATCCACTCACTCCCAAATCGCCTTTCTTGCTTTTTATTCTTCAAGTACGAGAAGCCTCATCATCAACTATCTCACCTAGACACATGCAATAATATGGCAAGATGAGCTAGTCACTGTCACACTGTAATAAGTTGTAATATAGAGCAGGATAATTGACATATAGAGATAACTCAGAAAAGATTGCAAGTATATTGCTTTTTGCTTTTCTATTGGGAAGAGATACCATCATCCCAATAACTCTAGATTGGGGGGTTCTCAAAATTAAAAGGCTGAGTTAAAGGAAGGACAGCAAGAACTAAAATAACCAATGTTCATTATAATAGATTTTACCTTTTATCAGTAACTGAAAATCAACCCTAGGCTTAGATATAATCTCATATGTTCTTGGTGTATTCTAATTCAAACTATGTTCTCTAATTCTTCTTATTTATCAATTTTTATATTAAAATCTTAGCCTAACTCTAATGATAGAGCAATCACTCACCTGGTTCCATGTAAGTGCATTTCTTCATATGAAGTGTAAAGATGAAAGTCATAGATGTGGCACAATGTTGTATTTGAAATTTAAAGTACATTCAGAGATACAAATTAAAACAACAATGAGGTACTTACCTGACACCTGTCAGAATGGCTATCATAACAATTCAACAAATGACAAGTATTGGCGAGGATGTTGAGAAAAGAGAACCCTAGTATACTGCCAGTGGGAATGCAGACTGGTGCATCCACTGTGAAAAATAATACGGACTTTCCTCAAAAAATTAAATATGGAACTGCCATTTGACCCAGAGATCCTCCTTCTAGGTATGTATCCTAAGAAAACCAAAGCACCAATCAGAAAGAATATATGCACCCTGCTATGTTCATAACAGTGCAATTTGCCATAGCTACGATTTGGAAACAGCCCAGTGTCCATTAGTAGATGAGTGGATAAAAAGCAGTGGTACATTTACACAATGGAATACAATGTGGCTGTTAAAAAAATAAGGAACTCTTACCATTTGAAAAAACATGGTTGGACCTAGAGGGAATTATGCTAAGTGAAATAAGCCAGTCAGAGAAAGATAAGCATCACATGATTTCACTCATATGTGGAATCTAATGAACAAAATAAACTGATGAACAAAATAGATCCAGAGACATAGAAGCATGGAACAGACTGACTACTTTTAGAGGGAAGGCAGGTTGGGGAGGTGGGGAGGGAGAGATTAATAGGGGGAACTTATATGCATATATGCATAGCCCATGGACACAGACAATAGTTTTGTGAATGGAAGGTGGAAGATGTTAATGGGGAAAAAACAAACATATGCATATATGCATAGTCCATGGAAACTGCCATTTGACCCAGAGATCCTCCTTCTAGGTATGTATCCTAAGAAAACCAAAGCACCAATCAGAAAGAATATATGCACCCTGCTATGTTCATAACAGTGCAATTTGCCATAGCTACGATTTGGAAACAGCCCAGTGTCCATTAGTAGATGAGTGGATAAAAAGCAGTGGTACATTTACACAATGGAATACAATGTGGCTGTTAAAAAAATAAGGAACTCTTACCATTTGAAAAAACATGGTTGGACCTAGAGGGAATTATGCTAAGTGAAATAAGCCAGTCAGAGAAAGATAAGCATCACATGATTTCACTCATATGTGGAATCTAATGAACAAAATAAACTGATGAACAAAATAGATCCAGAGACATAGAAGCATGGAACAGACTGACTACTTTTAGAGGGAAGGCAGGTTGGGGAGGTGGGGAGGGAGAGATTAATAGAGGAAACTTATATGCATATATGCATAGCCCATGGACACAGACAATAGTTTTGTGAATGGAAGGTGGAAGATGTTAATGGGGAAAAAAAACAAACATATGCATATATGCATAGTCCATGGACACATAGACAATTTGGTGAGTTCAGGGTAGAGGGTTAATGGGGAAAAAACTAACAAAAAAATCAAAGGGGATTTTCAACAATAAAGATAAATTAACCAAAGCACCAATCAGAAAGAATATATGCACCCTGCTATGTTCATAACAGTGCAATTTGCCATAGCTAAGATTTGGAAACAGCCCAAGTGTCCATTAGTAGATGAGTGGATAAAAAGTAGTGGTACATTTACACAATGGAATACAATGTGGCTGTAAAAAAATAAGGAACTCTTACCATTTGCAAAAACATGGTTGGACCTAGAGGGTATTATGCTAAGTGAAATAAGCCAGTCAGAGAAAGATAAGCATCACATGATTTCACTCATATGTAGAATCTAATGAACAAAATAAACTGATGAACAAAATAGATCGAAGATGTAAATCATATCAAGCATCTTTTTCAACCAGAATGGTATAAAACTATAAATCAATTACATGTAGATAACTGTAAAAAAAAAATAAACCCACAAAAATGTGAAGAGGAAACAACATGCTGCTGAAAAACTAATGAGTAAAAGAGAAAATTAAAAACTACCTAAGACAAATTCAAATGAAACACAATGTCCAAAAATATATGGGATGCAGCAAAAGCAGTTCAATAGGGGCCTATCTCTACAAACAAACCAATATATCTGAAATAAACAGTCTTTAAACTCAAAAGATCTAGAAAAAACAACAAATAAAACCAAAACTAAGTATAAGAAATGATACGGGCCTCTAGTAAATAAATAAAATAAAATACATTAAAAAATAGAATTATTTTTATACAGAGTGAGATGGACAACCAAAACACAATATAACCATTGCAACTAAACAATTTTTTGCTAATAACATTTTTTAAATATTTAGGCAATACTTTAACAACTATGTACTAGAAAAGTTGATATAATAAATACATTAAATAGCTATAACATTTTATAAACAATATGCATACACATATGTGTAAATTTCTTATTTGTGCATATATATATTTGTGCATAATATATATAATACTAGACTAGATACCTGGTGTATGGATTCCTGCACATTGAAAGGAAATTAATTAGAAGTTGGCCAGCAGGGCTGGACTGGGTGAGGCAGGCCAGACATGCCCTGGAGCCAACCTCCAGCCTTTCCTTCCCTGGTTGATCACAACTGGGGCAGTGCCAGAGTTCGAAGGGCATCTGCAGAGTGAGCAGGGTCCCTCTGGCAAGTGGGGTCCTTAGGCCTGGCCTGCGGGGATCAGTCTGAAACTGGCAGCCCGACATCCCCCAAGGGGTCCTGGAGTGCAAGAGGGCACTCTGCAAGTTACTATCACTCGGCAGCTCCTGCGTTGAGCGTCTGCCCCCTGGTGGTCATTGCACATCATAGCTACTGGCCTGTCAGCCAGTTGGCTGTCGGCTGGTTGGCCAGTTGCTGAGGCTTTTTTAAAAATATATATATATTTTATTGATTTTTTACAGAGAGGAAAGGAGAGGGATAGAGAGTTAGAAACATCGATGAGAGAGAAACATCAATCAGCTGCCTCCTGCACACCTCCTACTGGGGATGTGCCCGCAACCAAAGTATATGCCCTTGACCGGAATCGAACCTTGGACCTTTCAGTCTGCAGGCCGATGCTCTATCCACTGAGCCAAACTGGTTAGGGCTTAGGATTTTATATATATAGACTAGAGTCCCTCCTCCTGGCCTGCACCCTCTTGCAATCTGGGACCCCTTGGGGGATGTCAGAGACCCAGTTTTGTCCCAATCCCCACAGGCCCGGCCGAGGGGTCCCACTGGTGCACGAATCCATGCACTGGGCCTCTAGTATGCATATAAGATCTTTGATTAATCTCTTCCCAACCTCCCCCCTTCCCTCTGAAATTCATCAGCCTGTGCTATGTTTCCATGCCTGTGTGTTGAGCATATGCCCCCAGTGGTCATTGAACATCATAGCTACTGGACAGTTGGCTGGTCACTTAGGCTTTTATATATATAGATATATCAGCTAAATAAATTGTTTGGTTAATTACTTATACTTTTAAGTAGAAATAACAGGAACTTTTTTGTTATGGTTACTTTTCTATAAACACTCTGATGGAGTAGTGAAAGGTGAATTGAAATACACACCAAACCTATCTTACTTTCTCTAAGAAAAATCTAAAAGAAAAGAGAATAACAAAGAAAAAAATATTTTTTTTGTATAAAGAAGCTAACCATAGCTACATTTGGAAATTGTTCAAAATAGCTACAGGTTTGGGTATGTTGTGTTTAAAGGGTGACATACCTGGTACATGAAGAAATTTATGAGGATAAAGGGAGATTAGAAAATGAATCAGATAAGATGACAAAAGGACAGAGGGAAAATCGATGTGATTTGGACATACAGGTATGTTTCTAGGATGGGAAGAATTTTAAGTTGTATTACTTCTTGTGTTGTAATTATACTCTTCACCCAGAAAAAATCAATACACTTCATACATAAAAATACATATGGAGGGATAAAAGAAAGAGATATATCCAGACCATGAAGAAGGAAGTAAGCAGAAGAAGATGACCACTTCAGAGAAGGATTACTAAAACCAAATTGCTAGTAATTACTGGCATCATTGGAGCAGGTGGCTGAATGGACGAATTAGAAATTTTATTCATTCATCCCTATTTTTTTATCTCAAGAATTCTTAAAATATGGAGATAATGTGTGCTCATATTGTATAGAATAAAGGCTTGTGACATTCTATTTAATAGCTAAGGAAAATGTGTCCTTAAAAACTGGAAATTTGGTGACATATATGTGTCTGTGTCCTGGGTTTATGGGCACATGTGTGTTTGTGTTGATTTTTATTTCATGCAACCAAAGCTCTTTATAATTAGGTTAACTATTTTCTATCTGATTTGTCTTCTCTCACACTATTTTGAATTAAATAGATTCTTTGCAAATTTGTAAAAATTAAGAAAATGATAAACAAGTATTGAAATATTATTAAGTGGAGGATTATTATATATATTTTATGATTCAGTCCTCATAGGAACCTACATTTTCACAATATTTCCACAAAATTTAGACTATAATTCCATACCATTTCTATTAAATATTTATTGACATAATAATTCTCTACAAGAAAAAAAAGTCTCAGTGGAATAAAATAATAGCACCTGTTGATCATGGATCTAGGGTGGTTGGATATGGGGTCTGCTGCTATTAATAGCATTTGCCAATATTGGCTAATACAGCACACCTCAGGTGAGATGTTGAAGAAAACTTGACAATAATTAGTGGATTTCATCCTTAGCATATCGTTGGTAATATATCCTTGTCATGGTGACAGCAGAGAAAAAAAACACAAGCAAAAATGTGCAAATGCTTTATCAAGTTTATTGAATCATACCTTCTAGAATTCCAAATGTTGTGACCAAGATCAGAATCAATATGTTAGAGCCTTGCAAACTTATATAACAAAATATGTAGCTCTAGGAAGAGATAAAAATTAAAGACTTTTAAGGAAATGAATCTAACACACCATAAAATACATATATTTTTCTATATGACTAGATAGATAGATATATGATAGATAGATAGATAGATAGATAGATAGATAGATAGATAGATAGATGATAGATAGATGATAGATAGATGCTGATAGATAGATGCTGATAGATAGATGATAGATAGATAGATAGATAGATAGATAGATAGATAGATAGATAGATGATAGAGCCTACAAAAGAGAAATATATGAACAGCACTTAGTCCCTGGCCTGTATGGCTCAGTTGGTTGAAGCATCATCCCATACACTGAAAGGTTGCTGGTTTGATTCCAGATCAGAGCACATACCCAAGTTGTGGGTTCAATGTCCAGTCAGGGCTTATACATCTATCTATCTATCTATCTATCTATCTATCCATATCTATATATCTTTCTATCTATATATCTCTCCCTTACTCTCCCTCTAAAATGTGTTAAAACATATCCTCTGGTGAGGATTAAAAAAAAAAGAGCACTCAGAGGTAGCAGACACCTATATCTTTTGAAAAACTATGTCCTTCACAGTGTAAACTTTGGTAATTGAAACATTGTAGGTATCTAGTAAATATTATTGACCTTCTTGGAATTCAGGACATTTTATGAAATTTACTTAAGTCTCAGAAAGGGGAGTCAGATGCAACCAGACTTCTGATATTGTCAAATGCGGTGGTTCTAGATTTGGCTGCCTCTGGCACCTGTTCTCATTATTAGCCATTCTAGGACAGTAAATTAAAAAAATATATACATCACCAAACTGATCTCTTGCTACATCAGCACAAATGGACTTTAAAATATTTGTCCAAATTTAGAGAACTTAGTTCAGTAAGTGAGCTCGTAATTCTTTTACCTTCAGATCATGTTATTGTTCTGAAGAACTAGACCATTAAAACTGGGTTAGTGTTATTTAGAAATCTACCTACTAGTATGAGGGGGATCTTAATGTAAGATATTTTATAACTGTTAATGCATTCTTGTGATAAAGTGAAGCATTTCAGGCAATCTATTTTAGGGTTCTATATCCCACCATACATCTTTGCAAATGGTACATTAAAGGAATAGCTTTAGACCATAATATCAGTCCAAAATTATCCAAAACAATACAACAGAAAATTTGCCTAAAATTTTTAAACTTTGTTAAATTTGAATAATCCTATCTAATAAAAGACAAAAAGGGTAATTGACTGTACCTTCGCTACCCTTCCCATTGGCTAATCAGGGCGATATGCAAATTAACCGCCAACAAAGATGGCAGCTGGCAGTCACGCAGCTGAAGCGAGCAGGAAGCTTGCTTGCACCAGTGATGGAGGAAGCCAAGGTTCCCCACCTGCCGCGGCCTGGCTCTGAGCTCCAAAAGCAACAAAGTTTCAATTATAGAAGCTAAACAAACCCCAGATACCTGCTTTCAGCAGGCCGTGGCCTCAGAGCTGGAGCAAGCAGGAGTGATGGCAACAAAGTTTCAATTATAGAAGGTAAATAAATCCTAGAATAAAAAGAAAAAAAGAAGAGGCTGGGAGCTTCAGTCACTGGCCAGCCTGAAAAAGGCCCTCAGCCCCTCACCCAGACTGGCCAGGCACCCCAGTGGGGACCCCTCCACCCTAAAGGGGGTGTAGCCAGCCTGAAAACAGCCATCAGCCCCTCACCCAGGCTGGCCAGGCACCCAAGTGGGACCCCTACCCTGATCCGGGACACCCTTCAGGGCAAACCAGCTGGCCCTCACCCATGCACCAGGCCTCTATCCTATATAGTAAAAGGGTAATATGCAAACTGACCCTAACAGCAGAAAATTGGGAATGACTGGTCACTATGACACACACTGACTACCAGGGGGCAGACACTCAATGCAGGAGCTGCCCTCTGGTGGTCAGTGAGCTCCCACATGGGGGAGCTCTGCTCAGCCACAAGCCAGGCTGATGGCTGCCAGTACAGTGGTGGTGGTGGGAGCCTCTCCTGCCTCCTCAGCAGCGCTAAGGATGTCTGACTGCAGCTTAGGTCTGCTCCCCGCTGGCAAGTGGACATCCCCCGAGGACTGCCGGGCTGCCAGAGGGATGTCTGATTGCCAGCTTAGGCCCAATCCCTCGGGGAGCAGGCCTAAGCCAGCAGGTCGTCATCCCCCGAGTGTTCCCAGACTGTGAGAGGGCACAAGCCAGGCTAAGGGCCCCCCCTCCAGAGTTCACAAATTTTTGTGCACCAGGCCTCTAGTATAAAAAATAATAATGATAACTAATATTGTTACCAGTGAAAAGAGATGTTGATAGATTCTACATAATATTTTAGATAATATATAATGTTAAAGACATCATGTAATTTGCAGTAAGAGTAGTATAAATTCCTTCACAAATGTAATAACTACATTGAATCAGTATGTGTATTTAAAAGGAATAATTTGTAAGATTTTTATGGTTTCCCATCTTACATTTAAGTCCTTTATCCATTTTGAGTTTATTTTTATGTATGGTATAAGTTGGTGGTCTAGTTTCATTTTTTTGCAAGAAACTGTCCATTTTTCCCAACACCATTTATTGAAGAGACTCTCTTGTCTCCATTGTATGCTCTTGCCTCCTTTGTCAAATATTAATTGAGCATACTGGCTTGTGGCAATTTCTGGGTTCTCTGTTCTGTTTCACTGGTTTATATGTCTGTTCTTGTGCCAGTACCAGGCAGTTTTGAGATCAGTGGCTTTGTAGTATAGCTTGATAACTGGTATTATGATCCCTCCAACATTGTTCTTCTTTCTCAAGATTGCAGCAGCTATTCAGGGTCTTTTTTTATTCCAGATGAACTTTTGTAGAATTTGTTCTAGGTCTTTCAAGTATGCCATTGGTATTTTAATGAGGATTGCATTGAATTTATAGATTGCTTTTGGTAGTATGGACATTGTAATGATGTTGACTCTACCAATCCATGAACATGATATATTCTTCCATTTGTTCATGTCTTCTCCTATCTAATTTTTTAAAGTCCTGAAATTTTCTGAGTACAGGTCCTTTGTCTCCTTGGTTAAGTTTATTCCTAGGTATCTTAATTTTTTTTTGCAATGGTAAATGGGATTGCTTTTTTAATTTCCCTTTCTGTGAGTTCATTATTGGTGTATAAAAAAGCCATAAACTTCTGGGTGTTAATTTTGTATCCTGAAGAAGCCATAGGCAGCAAAATAGCAGATATTTGTCGTAGCAATATCTTTACCAATACAGCTCCTAGGGCAGTGATGGCGAACCTATCACATGTGTATCAGAGGTGACACGTGAACTCATTATTTTGGTTGCTTTTTCTTTGTTAAATTGCATTTAAATATATAAAATAAATATCAAAACTGTAAGTCTTTGTTTTATGTAATGTCTTGTGCTTTGTTAAAGGTACATTTCTTGAAAGTGAGAATGTTCATAAATGTCAATCTAAAAAATGCTGGTTGTTTACTTTTGGTTATCATTGGAAAATTAAGCTTTCTAAGAGTTAGGAATATAATTAAACTGGAAAGAAATTGTATGGTTTGGGTAATAGATGGCATGAGGCATAGACATGCATTTTGAAGGAAAAAGAAAGTGAGTCAAAATTATAAGAATGTTTGTGAAAGTTGTAAGACGGTTCGTGAAAGTTATAGAAGGTTTGTAGAGAGAAATGTTAAAAGGAAGTTATATAAATTACACAGGCCAGTAAGCCAGAACAAGCAGAATAAGGATACTGAGACAGTATGCAGCCATCTAGAAAATCCTATCTTCCCTAAACCAAGGGTACTTAAGAGTAAATTATTTGAGAATAAACCTATTTTTGGTATATTAAACTACAACCCTCCAAACTAATGTCTCTATCCTTCCACCAGACCATTTGTCATAATTCTTATTGTTCTAGCTTTTGCTCCAGTAATACTAAAATTTATAAAACAGTTTGCCTCCACCAGGTTACAACCCCTACTTGTAGAAATATCACCTCTAGACACCATTACAACCTCCTTTTGTGCCCAGGCCTTATCATCCTTCTGACCCCCAGAGCAAGGATGATGGGCCAGGTATAGAAACTTACCAGGGCAGAAAGCTCCAGATGCCCAGCAAGAAGCAAAACTGGGAAAATAAAAATCTTGCCCCCAGGGTAACCTACCCTCCCCTAGCATATAACTCTTCAGGCATTTTAGACCCCTAATCTTTTCCTCCCTAAAGATAGCATCTAGGCCTCAGTTGTATTTCAGCTCCAGGCCCAGAAAAGCAGCAAAACCAGACAAGTGGCACTGTGGTAGCCTCAGGACCAGCTTTTACCTCCCAAGTCACTCAACAGGACTGTTTTAGAGCCTTCACCAACCAGTCTCTTGGGAAAATGATGATGCTGCGACCCCTGGTCCAGCCAACTACTATCAAAGTCCATTCCCCTGCGATCTCAACATCCCCCCTCAGCAGGAAGTAACTACAGAAGATATGACTTCATCCCTATTCCATAAAACAAAAAGGCCGAAATGTTAGGTCTGATCAAATAATTTAGGTCTGATCAATACCCTCTCCCCTGAGAACAGACCTTTAGGTCACTTCACAATGGACATTCCACTTGCTTAGACCACATTTCATTTGCGAAGACCATTATCTCTCCCCTCTGGAGTTTCCCAGAATCTGGACCTGCACAGAGAATTCTCTGCCCAGAAAAAAACCACCTAGAGTCCTTTAAAAACCTCTGACTCCCCGTCGTTCAGGGCTGGCACCATTTTGGGGCTCAGGCCATCTGGTATCCAGATGACCTAACAAATTCACAATTCTTTATTCCTTTTGGCCTCATGTGTTCCTCCTTCGGTGACCCTAACAGGGACTACATCAAAATAAAAAGCTTCTGTACAGCAAAAGAAACCAGCAACAAAGTGAAAAGGGAGCCCACTGTATTGGAGAACATATTTGGCAATGATACATCTGATAAGGGGTTAATATCCAAAATATATAAGGAAGTTATACAACCCAACAAAAGGAAGACAAACAATCCAATTATAAAATCAGCAAAGGACCTAACTAGACACTTCTTCGAAGAGGATATACAGATGGCCAAGAGACATATGAAAAAATGCTCAAAATCACTGATCATCAGAGAGATGCAAATTAAAACAATGAGGTATCACCTCACACCTGTCAGATTGGCTACCATCAACAAATCAACAAATGACAAGTGCTGGCGAGGATGTGGAGAAAAGGGAACCTTAGTACACTGCTGGTGGGAATGCAGACTGGTGCAACTATTATGGAAAACAATATGGAGTTTCCTCAAAAAATTAAATATGGAACTTCCATTTGACCCAGCGATCCCACTGCTAGGAATATATCCTAAGAATCCCGAAACCACAATCAGAAAGAATGTATGCACCCCTATGTTCATAGCAGCAAAATTTACAATACCTAAGATCTGGAAACAGCCCAAGTGCTCAACAGTAGATGAGTGGATAAAAAAAGCTGTGGTATATTTATACCATGGAATACTATGCAGCAGTAAAAAAGAATAATATCTTACCCTTTGAGACAGCATGGAGAGACCTGGAAAGTATTATGCTAAGTGAAATATGTCAGTCAGAAAATGGTAAGTATCACATGATCTCAGTCATATGTGGAATCTAAATAAAAAAAAAAAAAAAAGAAAGGAATGTCCGACTGCCGGTTTAGACCCTATCCTGGGGATTGGGTCTAAACTGGCAGTCGACATCCCCTGAGGGGTCCTGGATTGGAGAGGGTGCAGGCTGGGCTGAGGGGGACCCCCCTCCCATGCATGAATTTTATGCACCAGGCCTCTAGTACTATTATAAATATATCAACACTAACCTATGTGTAGATAATATGTTTCCATCTGATAAATGAGAAAAATAAAATTAGAAAGTTGTATATCTCTCATAAGACATTTATCTATTTTCAAATTGATATAAGCAAATGCAATAGGCTTTCTTAATTAGATTTTGATATCTGAAGCTCGTGTCTCCCATATATGAGCTATATAAATTTGAGTAGGCTGTTAAACTTTCTGAGCTGAAGCATAAAAATATGGATAGCAACCATCTTCATATACCTATATGTGAATATTGTACATATATATTAGAGGCCCGGTGCACAAAAATTTGTGCACTCGGGGCGGGGGGTCCCTCAGCCCGGCCTGCACCCATTTTCAGTCCAGGACCCCTTGGGGGAGGTACACCTGTTGATGTAGGCCCACTCCCCGGGGGATCAGGCCTAAGCTTGCAGTCAGACATCCTTCTGGAAGCCAGCGAGCACTCGGGGGATGTCCAACTAAAGGCTTAGGCCGCCAAGGGAGCTGTGATGAGGAAGCTGGGGTGACAGAGGAGCCATGCTGTCTCGACCCGCCGCCCTGGGTCGGGTTGCACACGGGACGGCCGGGCGTAACGATTAAAAAACCAGCTCTGAGACTCCGCGGAGTTCTGGAAGGTGGAACCCTGCGAGTTCCCACAGCCTCCCAGGCTCTTGTTTACACACTTCCTCTTAAATCTGTGAGTTTGATTGTTGATCCCGGTGCATGTGATTGCCCAATTGGGGTCGCTAGCGGAGCTTGTAGGGGAAGATTGTTTTTGGGGAGCCTGGAAAACAGAGCTGAGAGTGGCGACTGGTGAAACAGATCTGGGCGGAGCTGGTTCAGGTACAATAGAGAACTCCTGGTCAGAGAGGACTTAAAGCCTTGGAGGTCAATCCAGACACACTGCCACCCAGAGGCAGAGCCACGAACTGACTCTTCTGTACATACAAATACAGCAGTAAGGGGAACCAATACGGCCTGCCTTAAAATCAGGACTGTGGCTTACAACACGGAGGAACAGTGTATCAGAGGGAAATTCAACATTCTCCTGAATTCCGGGCGTGCCAAAAAGAAGAGTAGAAGATCTGAAGCACCTGCATTACTGCACATTTTTATTTTTATTTTTTTTAATTACTTTTTCACCTTTTAACTAAGAAAACATTGTTTTTCTTTTTTTTTTCCCATCACCTGATTTTACCCTTTCAACTACTACATTTTTATTTTTAACTAGTATTATTACCGCTACCATTTTACCATTTTTTAAAGTGTCATTTTCTTTTCTTTTATTTTTTTTATTTTTTTATTTTGGGACTAATGTCCTCCATTCTATTTTCATCGTTCCTTTAGCAACATTTTTCTCTACCTCAATTTGCCTCTGTGCTAAACCCTCTTCCCCACTTTTTCCCTTTTGTTGTCCTGTTTCTCTTACCCTACTCCAGGTTTAGATCTTCCCTATTCTTTTTACCCCCTGTCAAAATTTCACCCTACTTATATACCCTATGTCCAATCCCCTGCTCTAAATCCTTATACACCTTTCCCTTATCTTCCTTCACTATCCAAATTTTTTTCTTCTTCTTCTTCTTTTCTCTCTCTATTGTTTATTGTTGTTTGCTCGATTGACGAGTATATTGGGGGTTTTTTTAGGATCGTTTGTGAGGTTAGTCTGCTTATTCTTTTTATTTTTCTCCCCCCGCCCCCCGGTTATTTCTGTGCTTCTGTTTTCCCTTGCGTCGCTTGATATTATTGGTTGTTTGTAGTTTGTATTCATCTCCAGGAATCTGCTGCTGTAAATTGTTGGTATTAGTGGCGGTTCTATAGGAGTTTTCCCCTCATATAAATAGTCTCTTCCCCTCTTATACTTCACTCTCTTTTCTCTCTTACTTTTTTTTTTCTTTTTCCTCTTCTTTTTTCCCCTCCCTTTTTCCAATTTTATTTTTGCACTCCTTTTTTTTTCTTTTTTCTTTCTTTCTTTTTTCTCTTCTACCTTTTTCTCTTCTTTCTTCCTTATCTCCTAACTCTCTTAGCTCGGGTGGCCACCTTTATTTGGGGTTATTGATATCGTAAATACATTCGTGTTCAGTGCCTGGTACGTTGTGCCTTGTTGTGTTGTATTTTGTGCCTTTAAATCAACGCAGCAGATTCAAGCAACAGCGGCCTCCTGATCTCCACACGCTCTGTCTGGGGAACAGTTACTGTGTGTGAAGCCTCCCTCCACCTGCCAGAAGAGCCACCACAGCTGTGAACAGCACCCACCAGAGGCCCTGCTATCAACGGAGGAGCCACTGCTACCACAACCGCCCAAGGAGCAACCACAGCCCGAGGAGCCACTGCCACCCAGGGAGCAGCCACTGAACGACTCAACATCTAGATATGTCAGTGAGATCAAACATGGGTAGACAAAGAAACCCCCAAAGGAAAGAAAAGTAGGACTCGCCAGAAAAGCAGCTAAGTGAGACAGAGGCATGCAACATGACGGAAAAAGAATTCAGAATAAGGGTCTTAGAGTACATGCACCGGTCGGAGGAAAAAATCAATACCATATGCAAGAAGCTAGAAGAAACAGATGAAAAAATCAACAACTTAAGTAAGGCCCAAGAAGAAATGAAGAGTGATATAGCTGCCATAAAAAACTCCATTGAAAGTATCAACAGTAGACTAGGAGAAGCGGAGGACCGAATTAGTGAATTAGAAGACAAGGAAGCAAAACACACCCAAACTGTACTGCAATTGGAGAAAAAAATTAAAAGACAGGAGGAGAGCCTAAGGGAGCTTTGGGACAACATGAAACGAAACAACATACGAATAATAGGGGTGCCAGAACAACAGAAAGATGAACATGGATTAGAAAACCTATTCGAAGAAATAATATCAGAAAACTTCCCTGAGGTGGGGAAGAAAAAAGTCACACAAGCCCAGAGAGTCCCAAACAAGGTGAATCCGAAAAGACCCACACCAAGACACATCATAATTACCATGGCAAATGTTCAGGACAAAGAGAGAATCTTACAGGCTGCAAGAGAGAGACGGAAAGTTACATACAAGGGATCTCCCATTAGATTATCAAATGATTTCTCAACAGAAACACATCAGGCCAGGAAAGAATGGACAGAAATTTACAAAGTGATGCAAAGCAAAGGACTGAATCCAAGAATACTCTATCCAGCAAGGCTATCATTCAAAATTGAAGGGGAAATAAGAAGCTTCACAGACAAAAAAAGGCTAAGGGAGTTCATCACCACCAAGCCAGCAATGCAAGAAATGCTAAAGGGACTGGTGTAAAAAGAAGAAATAAAAAGCCCAGAAAGAAAACAGCCACACAAAAAAAGAAATGGCTACAAACAAGTACCTTTCAATAATAACTTTAAACGTAAATGGACTAAATGGTCCAATCAAAAGACATCGAGTGGCTGAATGGATAAAAAAACATGACCCATACATTTGCTGTTTACAAGAGACCCACCTCATTAGAAGGGACTCACACAGACTGAAAGTGAAGGGATGGAAAAATATCTTTCAGGCAAATGGAAATGAAAAAAAAGCTGGGGTAGCAATACTTATATCCGACAAAATAGACCTCAAAGTGAAGGCCATAACAAGAGATAAGGAAGGCCACTTCATAATACTAAAGGGATCAATACAACAAGAGGATATAACCCTGATAAACATATATGCACCCAATGCAGGAGCACCCACATACATAAAACTAAAGTTATCGTAATTTTACTGAACGTTGCCATTTGCGCAAAAAATTAGCAAAAATGGCCCACATACAATGTGTTAATAAATAAATTGTAGTTGTTTTCATTTGCATTTAAAAATATAAATGTAATATATGCATCAGTACTGAATTTTATAGAATATAAATACAATTTTACATATTTAATGTCTAATAATTTCAATTTATTTATTGCACTATTAACATTTATTTATTTACTAGTGGCCAGGTGCACAAATTCAAGCACATTGAAAGGAAATTAATTATAAGAAATATTTTAATATCATTATTTGCCTTGTCTCTATAATAGAAGTGTCAAACAAATTCATGATTGATTACAATGACAGATCAAAACACACATGTGCAATTGGCGCCAGCAAGAGCTTTATATGTATTGTGCATGTGCGAGTCAACTTAGCCTTTTATAGATATAGAATAAACTTGCTTAATTAGACCTGCTTTCTGATTTAGCTAAACTTTTTCCAGACCAGTGAAGCACCCCAAGTTCTCTTTCAGGTAATTGTAAGCAACACAGCAATAAATATCAACACTAAACAGTTTATTATTGTAGATCACACAGGGAGAACAAAGGGTAAAAATTTAACTGCTGCAGTGTTTGACTATATTCTGTGCAGTGAGAAAACCTGAGGTCATTTTCAAGGTCCACCATTTCTTACTTCTTTTCAGTCGGGTCAAGTTTCTAAGCTTTCTAAATCTCTGTTTACTGGATAATGAAAAGAAAATAGTATTCTACTGAGTCTCCCATCTACCAACTCCAGGACTTCTGTGAGGATCAAATGAGACGAGGCATGGGAAAACACTTCACAGTCATTTGCTTAAAGTGTGAAATGTTTCCACCTGGCTATAAAGCAATTCATGTTCCTGGGCTGAAGAAACTGCAAGAAGGCTAGTCCCTAGGGAGAGGAAGCCAGGTGATGCTACCTGATGTCATTTTTCAGATGGTTGGACATATAGCATATTAGCCTTTCATATATATTGATTCTTTTAACAATTACTTTATTATTATTATTATTTATTATTTATTGTCTAAAGTTTTACATATGTCTCCTTTTTTCCTGATTGAACTCTCCCCTCCCTGCTGCTTCCCAGCCATTTACACCCCGGGCAAGCCCCCACCACCCCAGTGTCTGTGTCCATTTGTTATGCTAATATGCATGCATACAAGTATTTTGGTTGCTCTCTAACCCTGCCATTTGTCTCTGGATCTATTCTTGTTCATCAAATTATATTGATCATTATATCCCACATGTGAGTGAGATCATGTGATATTTATCTTTCTCCGACTGGCTTATTTTGCTTAGCACAATGCTCTCCAGTTCCATCCATGCTGTTGCAAATGG
>NW_005355799.1:140328-140812 GCF_000412655.1 Myotis brandtii | reverse complement strand
TTTGCATCTCTTGGATGATTAGTGACTTTGAGCATGTTTTCATATGTCTCTTGGCCTTCTGTATGTCCTCTTTTGAAAAGTGTCTATTTACATCCTATGACCATTTTTTGATTGGTTTGTTTATCTTCTTTTTGTTAAGTTGTATGAGTTCTCTGTATGTTTTGGAGATTAAACTCTTATTGGTGATAACATTGACAAATATGTTCTCCCATGCAGTGTGCTTTCTTGTTTCATTGATGGTTTCTTTTGCCGTGCAGAAGCTTTTTATTTTGATGTAGTCCCATTTGTTTATTTTCTCCTTAGTCTCCATTGCCCTAGGAGCGGTGTCAGTAAAGATATTGCTATAACATATGTTTGCTATTTTGCTGCCTATGGAGTCTTGTAGGATTTTTATGGTTTCCCATCTTACATTTAAGTCCTTTAGCCCTTTTGAGTTGTTTTTGTGTATGGTGTAAGTTGGTGATCTAGTTTCATTTTTTTTTTT
>NW_005355799.1:134314-140306 GCF_000412655.1 Myotis brandtii | reverse complement strand
TGTTCCAGTGGTCTATATGTCTGTTCTTGTGCCAGTAAAAGACAGTTTTGAGAACCGTGGTTTGGTAATATAACTTGATATCTGGTATTGTGATCCCTCCAATTTTGTTCTTCTTTCTCAGGATTGCTGTGGATATTTGGGGTATTTTTTTATTCCAGATGATTTTTGGAGAGTTTGTTCTAGATCTTTGAAAAATGCCATTGGTATTTTAATGGGGAGTGCATTGGATCTATAGATTGCTTTGGGTATTATGGACATTTTAATGATGTTAATTCTACCAATCCATGAACATGGTATGTTTTTCCATTTGTTTATTTCTTCCTCTATCTCTTTGTCAATGGCCTGTAGTTTTCTGAGTATAGGTCTTTTACCTCCTTAGTTAAGTTTATTCCTAGGTATCTTAATTTTTTTGGTGCAATGGTAAATGGGATTGTTTTTTCATTTTTCTTTCTGTGAGTTCATTATTGATTTATAAAAAGGCCATAGATTTCTGTGTGTTAATTTTGTATCCTGATAACATTGCTGAATTCATTTATTAGGTTTAGTAGTTTCTTTGATGGAGTTTTGGGGGTTTTCTATGTATAGTATCATGTCATCTGAAAATAAGGACAGTTTTACTTCTTCTTTTCCAATTTGGATACCTTTTATTTCTTCTTCTTGTCTGATTGCTATGGCTAGCACTTCCAGTACTATATCAAACAGGAGTGGTGAAAGTAGGCATCCCTGTCTTGTTCCCTTTCATAAGGGAAATGAGTTTAGTGCTTGCACATTGAGTATGATGTTTTCTGTAGGTTTTTCATATAAGGCTTTTATTATGTTGTGGTATGATCACTCTATTCCCACTTTGCTGATAGTTTTTACCAAGAAAGGGTGTTAGATTTTGTCAAATGCTTTTTCTGCATTGATTGATATGATTAGGTGATTTTTGTCTCTCAATTTATTTATGTGATGTATCACATTTATTGATTTGCGGATATTGTATCATCCTTGCATCCCCAGAATAAATCCCACTTGTTCACGGTGTATGTTCTTTCTATTGTAATGCTGGATCTGATTTGCTAGAAATTTGTTGAGGTTTTGAGCATCTATGTTCATGAGGGATATTGGCCTGTAGTTCTCTTTTTTTGTGGTGTATTTATCTGGTTTGGGGATTACGGTAATGCTGGCTCCATAGAAAGAGCTTGGAAGTGTGCCTTCCTCTAGAATTTTTGGAATAGTCTGAGAAGGATAGGTTTTAATTTTTCCTTGAATGCTTGGTAGAACTCCCCTGTAAAGCAATCTAGATAAAGGCTTTTGTTTGCTGGAATAATTTTGATCACTGCTTCAATTTCTTCAGTAGTTATCAGCCTATTCAGGTTTTCTTGTTTTGTTTTATTCTTCCTGATTGAGTCTTGGAAGCTTGTATTGTTCTTAGAATATGTCCATTTTGTCTAGGTTTTCCATTTTGTTAGAAGAGAGTTGTTCATAGTATTTTTTCATAATCCTTTGTATTTCTGTGGGATTAGTTGTTACTTCACCTCTTTCATTTCTGATTTTATTTGGGTCCTCTTTCTTTACTTCTTGGTGAGCCTGGCTAGAGGTTCATCAATCTTGTTTGTACTTTCAAAGAACTAGGTCTTAGTTTTGTTGATCTTTTGTATTGATTTTTTGTTTGTTTGTTTGTTTTTGGTCTTTATGTCTTTTATTTCTGCTCTGATCTTTATTATTTCCTCCCTTCTGCTTATGCTGGGCTTTTCTTGTTGCTCTCTTTCTAACTCTTTTAGTTGTTGGGTTAGAACATTTATTACCATTTTTCTTGGTTTTTTTATGTTTTTTTTTTTTTTAGGTAGTCCTGTAGAGCTATGAACTTCCCTCTCAAGACTGCTTTCACTGTGTCCCATAGATTTTAGATTGTTGTGTTTTAATTGTCATTTGTTGCTTTTTATTTCTTCTTTGATCTCTTTGGTAATCCAATAATTGTTTATTAACATGCTATTTAGCCTCCAAGTGTTTCATTTTTTTCCATTGTTTTTATTGTGGTTGATTTCTAATTTTATGCCATTGTGATCTGAGAAGATGTTTGATATGATTTCTATCTTCTTGAATTTGAAGAGACTTTGCCTGTGTCCCGCCCTAACCGGTTTGGCTCAGTGGATAGAGCGTCGGCCTGTGGACTGCAGGGTCCCAGGTTCGATTCTGGTCAAGGGCATGTACCTTGGTTGCGGGCACATCCCCAGTAGGGAGTGTGCAGGAGGCAGCTGATCGATGTTTCTCTCTCATCGATGTTTCTAACTCTCTATCCCTCTCCTTTCCTCTCTGTAAAAAAATCAATAAAATATATTTTAAAAAATGACCAAAGTGCACTTGAGAAGAATGTATATTCTGTGGCTTTGGTGTGAAAAGTTCTGAAGATGTCAATTAATTCCATCTGATCTAGTGAGTCATTTAGGAATGATGTTTCTTTGCTGATTCTTTGTTTAGAGGATTTATCCAGTGGTGTTAGTGGGGGTATTAAAGTCCCCTAGTATGACTGTGTTGCTGTAAATCTCTCCCTTGATATCCTCCAGAATTTTTTTTTTTTATGTATTTGGGTGCTCCTGTATTGGGTGCATATATGTTTACCAGAGTTATATCTTCTTTTTTTAATTGCTGCCTTTAGTATTATGAAGTGGCCTTCCTTATCTCTTGTGATGGCCTTCACTTTGATGTCTAATTTGTCAGATATAAGTATTGCTACCCCAGTTTTTTTTTTCATTTCCATTCATCTGTAAAACCTTTTTCCATCCCTTCACTATGAGTCTGTGTGAGTCCTTTGTTCTGAGGTGGTTCTCCTGTAGACATCAGATATATGGGTCATATTTTTATCCACTGAGCTACCGTATGTCTTTTGATTGGGGCATTTAATCCATTTACATTTAAAGTTATTATTGATAGATACTTGTTTGTTGCCATTTTTATTCTTTATACCTGTGTTTCTTCTTCCCTTCTTCTTCTTCTTTTTACAGCAGAACTTTAGCATTTCTTGTATTGCTGATTTGGTGGTAATAAACTCCCTTAGACCTTTTTTATCTGTGAATCTCCTGATTTCACCCTCAACTTTGATTGATAGCCTTGCTGAGTACAGTGTTTTTGGATTCAGAATCTTGCTTTGCATGTCTTTCTATATTTCATTCCATTCCCTTCTTGTCTGATGTGTTTCTCTTGAGAAATCAGTCGATAATCTGATGGGAGATCCCTTGTAGGTAACTTTCTGTCTGTCTCTGGAAGCCTTTAAGATTCTTACTTTGTCATTGGTGTCTGCCAATTTAGTTATAATGTGTCTTGGTTTCAGACTTTTTGGGTTCATCTAATTTGGGACTCTGTGAGCTTCTGGGACTTGTGTGAGTTTTTTCTTCTTCCCAATATCAAGGAAGTTTTCTATCATTATTTCTTCAAACAGGTTTTTTATCCCTTGCTCAGTTTCCTCTTTTTCTCTGCACCCCTATTATGCAGATGTTGTTTTGTTTCATGTTGTCCCAAAGTTTCCTTAGGCTCTCCTCCTAGTTTTTAAGTTTGTTTTGTTTTGTTTTTTCCAAATACTGCTCTGCTTAGGTATTTTTTCCTACCTAATCTTCTAGCTCACCAATGTGGTTCTCCACTTCTTCTAGTCTACTGTTGATGCATTCAGCTGTGTTCTTTATAACAGTGATGTCATTTTTCATTTCTTCTTGGTTCTTCTTCACTTCCTCTTAGTTCTTACACATGTTGTTGAATTTGTCTTCCATCCTTTTCATCATCCTTATGACCATTGCTCTGAATTCTTTCTCTGACATACTGCTTTCCTCCATTTAATTTACTTCCTTTTTTTAAAATATATTTTATTGATTTTTTACAGAGAGGAAGGGAGAGAGAGATAGAGAGTTAGAAACATCGATGAGAGAGAAACATTGATCAGCTGCCTCCTGCACATCTCCTACTGAGGATGTGCCCGCAACCCAGGTACATGCCCTTGACCGGAATCGAACCTGGGACCTTTCAGTCCGCAGGCTGACGCTCTATCCATTGAGCCAAACTGGTTTTGGCGAATTTACTTCCTTTTTCTAGTGATTTTTCCTTTTCTTTCCTGTGAGGGCTGTTTCTTTGTCTCCACATTTTTGCTCCTCTCAGGGTGTCTTGTTATGTAACTCTCTCTCTCCTGCATTGACTTAAAGGCACAAAATACAACACGACAAGGCACAACACACAGGACACCAAACACAAATGTATTCACGATACCAATAATCCCAAATATAGGTGAACACCAGAGAACAGAGATTTAAGGGAGAGAAAAAAGTGCAAAAACGATATTTATAAAAGGAAAAATGTGAGAAAAGAAAGAGAAGAAAAAAGAAGGGGGGAAATATATGTATGTGGGGAGAAAACTCCAAAAAATTAACAACTAATCCAAAAAATGCAAACACCCAGAGAGGAATGCAAACAACAAATAATCCAAAAAATGCAAACAAGAAGCACCCAAACAGCAAACACCCAGATAAATATGAGGAGGCAGAGCTCTCTCTAGGCCATCTCTGACATTTCTGTCCATGTATTACCTCACCAGCTGTGTTTAATTCACCAGTTCCAGATGGATGTTATTCAATTCAACTGTTCTTTCTATCTGCTCTGTGAGAAGGCGCATGACCCATCCACATATTTGTGAGGATTTGTCTCCCCCTGGACAAACTTTTTAGGTGCCTACAGCCGGGGAGGCTGGAATCTTGGTGTTTGTGGGTTCACAGCTGAGGCAGCTGGTCCCTGGGTGTTGTAGTTGTAAGGTCCCATTAGGTATCTGAGGTCGCCCTGGTTGAAGGTAAGGCTGGACTTCTGATCATAGCTGCTTTCCCCTTCAAGATGGCACAGTCTCTGAGACAGAGCTAGCTGCTCTGAGAAAGAGTATAGCAGTAGTAGAGGCTGCCCGGCCAGGGGAACCTGGTCTGCCAGTCCCCAACAGTCCTGTGGAATATAGGTGTCTCTCACTCACAAATACAGACACTCCCTACACATCCACACCCTCTCCTTTCACTCTCTCACTCATACACTGTCTTGCAGCCTTCCAGCCTGCCGTCCTATGCCGCCATCTTGGATCTCTGGAAACAATTATTAATGCACCTCTTACCCAGGAGTTCTGCAGGCATATTACTAAATGCACAGCCCCACCCCCCACATCCTGCCCCCCGTCTTGGGCACTGTTTTAAAATAATTGTCGAGCTCCAATAGTAGCAGATGTCTCAGGTGAGGAGGTCCTGAAATGTGGGCAGGAAGATTTTCCAGGGAATGCCTGTAGCTGCTGCAGAAGACGTCAAGAAAATAAATGCACTATTAACTTATAATTCACTTTATATTAAAATTTGATTTTATTAATTCTGTAAAAATTTTATTTTTGTCATGATTTGTCCTCCCTCTACTATTCCAATCTATAATTTTCAGTAATGACAAAACTACAATAATATAATATTACTAGAGGCCCGGTGCACAAAAATTTGTGCACTCGGGGGGGAGAGGGGATCCCTAAGCCTGGCCTGTGCCCTCTCGCAGTCTGGGACCCCTCAGGAGATAATGACCTGCTGGCTTAGGCCTGCTCCAGGGTGGCAGAGGGCAGGCCCAATCCCTAGGTGCAGCCCCTGGTCGGGATCAGAGCAGGGCCAATTGGGGAGTTGGGGCGCGGCCCCCTGTCATGCACAGAGCAGGGCGGATCGGGAGGTTGCGATGCCACCCCTAGTCATGCTCAGGGTAAGACCGATTGGGGGGTTGGGGCACCGCCCCCTGTCACACTCAAGGCAGGGTCGATAGGGAGGTTGCGGCACCACCCTCTGTCACACCCAGAGCAGGGCCGATCAGGGGGTTGGGGCTCCGTATCCTGTCATGCACCGAGGAGGGCCATTCAGGGGGTTGAGGAGCTCCCCCTGTCACGCACAGAGCAGGGTCAATCAGGGGGTTGGGGAGCTCCCCCCTGTCACGCTCAGAGCAGGGCCGATCAGGGGGTTGGGTCGCTGCC
>NW_005355799.1:130359-133705 GCF_000412655.1 Myotis brandtii | reverse complement strand
TTTTTTCTTTTTTTTTATTCTGGGCCAGCTTTAGCTCTGAGGCTTGGCTCCAGCTCTGAGGCCTCGGCTGCTGAAAGCAGGTATCTGGTTTGTTTGGGTTCTATAATTGTAACACTGTTGCGGTCCTGCTCACTCCAGCTCTGAGATCCCGGCTGGCTGAAAGCAGGGTTCTGCATTTGTTCTATAATTGAAACAATGTTGCAGTCCTGCTTGCTGAAGCCTGGCTGGCTGATAGCAGGTTTCTGGAGTTTTGTTTAGCTTCTATATTTGTAACAATGTTTCTTAAACTGCAATCTCAGAGGCCGGCAAGGCAGGCGGGGAATGCTGGCTTCCTCCGTCACTGAAGCAAGCAAGCCTCCTGTTCGCTTCAAGCTGCCTGGCTGCCGGCCGCCATCTTGGTTTGCAATTAATTTGCATATCGCCCTGATTAGCCAATGGGAAGGGTAGCGGAGGTACGGATAATTACCATGTTTCTCTATTATTAGATAGGATAACTTTATGGTACAAATTTAGGAAGGATATACTTAAGTCTATTATTTGCTGATAAATTACTATATTATATTTTATATTGTAAGTTATTCTATATAACAAACATATTAACAATTTATGAATTGTCCAATGGCCAATTAAAAAATTATCCTTACTTTTGGAAATCTACTCAATAATCATTAAGGGTTAATTTTTGTGAGTAGCATCAGATAGAGGTCCAATTTCAAATTTCTTCATGTGTTTATCCACTTTTCCTAACACAACATATTAAAGAGACTATCCTTTCCCTTTTGAGTATTTTTAGATATCTTGTCAAATATTAGTTGACTTTAAATGTGAGGGTTTATTTCTAGATTGATTCTGTTCCAATGGTCTATGTGTCAATTTTTATGACTGTACCATATTGTTTTGATAACAACAACTTTATGGTATAGTTTGAAATTAGGAAGTGTTATGCCTTCTACTTTGTTCTTCTATCTCAGTATTGCTTTGGCTATTTAGGGAACTGTTAATCTAAATAAAATATCTTTGTAATAATACCAACAGAGAAGATTTTTATCTAAAGTAATAGTCTATTAATTTTTTTCATGTGGTGTATAAAATATAATACTGATGGACGTTAAAATTGAATAATTTCAAAAAGTTTAACTTTCTTTTTTTGTTTTTGTTTTGAGCTCTATAAGCTTGAATTCTTTTTTTTTAATATCTTTATTGGTTAAGGTATTACAAATGTGTCCTCATTTCCCATTAAGTTTAACTTTCTTTATTATATCTCCTTTGGCCTCTGAAATAACTTGAACTCATAAAACAAATTAGTGTCTTTTCTGGGTATAAATTTGCACTGGGTTTTACAAGGTTAGATATTTTGAAAAATGTCAAAACAATTAATTCAGGTTCCCTATTGTTAGGTCTTAAAATTTTAATTATAAGGGACTGGCTACTTACACATCCTAAGTTAAATAATGGAGAGAATGGGAAAATAGAATACACTCAATATAATTATCAAATAATTGCAACCATCCAGAAGGTAGCATGATAACCATGAACTAGAAAATCATAGTGTCAACAATATTTGTCTTTTTTAATCCTGAAGTTGAACTATGTATAAAGAGTGATTTTAAAATATTAAGATGGACAAATAAGAATGAATAAAACAAATGGATGGAAATACTTATGGAATTCTCAAGAGGCAATGAGTAGATAATATTGGTAGGGGTGGTAAAGGGTTAATATAGGAAACAATGCATATCTGTTGTTTACTTTGCCAGCATTCTTACCTGATAAAAATCTTCAATTTTTTGGAAAATTATTTCTGCCCAATTCTCAGCCATGAGATTTAAATGAAATTTATTCTATTCCTGATTATAGCAACCAATATCACCAGGATTGCAGTAAGATCATAAGGATAGCCTGTCTTTGGCTATGGTGGAGATTTGTTCATGAGTGAGTATATGATATAAGCTGATTCAATAAAGTGAATGCCTGAAAATATTCTGAGACCTTTTGGATGCAATTCTGTTTTCCCTGAAAGAAATACCAACAACAAAGCTAGTAATGCTAGTAGCTGCTAGCAGTAATTTTGGTACTGGTATACTAAACCAACAGAAATGGCAAATGATACAAATTTGGCTGTTGATTGACTATTACATCAAATTGTAACTAAACTAGATATCCCCCTATGATTTTGTGTAATGTGCCAATAAAATTCCCTTTTTAATTTAACCTAGTTTAAATTGATTACTTTACCAAAAATAATGTTATAATGTAAAACTAGAATTTATATTGGTAAAAATATTTGAGACCAGATTCTTCTAAAATTAGAATGCCTAGAAAAATTATAAAATAAACAATGAAAAATATTGAAGAAGTATGAACAAAGTACATATAAAATTGTACAGTGGTATGCATGATTTGTCTAACAGCATTTTGTCAATGGATCACATAGGAAACAGGTTAGTGACAAAAAGCAAATTATCCATGTATGAAAGTACAGTATATTGAGACCAGGTGATGGTTGGAAAAGAAGGAATTAATATGAGATCCAATTTGAAAATATGCTAGGGATATATACTGAGGTTATATAAGAGAGACTAAAGTTGTATAAATTAAAATATTTGAGTTTGTTGGATTATTATTACTTTATTTATTCTGAGGGACTTGTCAGTTGCAAGACCATTTTCATGTTTAGAGGGGGCAAGTGGGACAGAGGCATCTGTGAATTTGAGAATCACACTCAGATGATCTTCTGTCACCAGCCACTCCCCAACTGCTCAGGTGGAGAAGATCAGGGCCACTCATTGTCCTGTCTCCAAGTATGGCTTCAGCGGGGGATGGGCCCTGTGCTAACAGAACAAAGTCCTAACGCTGCGCTTACCTGGTTCTCTTACAAGGCTCTCCCAAACCCTGGTCAAGCCTGGCTGCATCTCAGACTGATACTTAAGACATGGCTTGTGTGCTCCTTCCCTCAACCATCTGTTGGTACATTTTCTTACAATAATAAAATTGCCTTTCTCCAAAAAAAAAAATCCATATTCTTTGATTTGGGCCAATTTAGAAATTTATCATGGTTGCCTTTTAAGCACATTATTTTTCCTCTTTTTCCAGCTTTATTAAGATATAACTTAATGTGAAGTTGTATAAGTTTAAAGTGTATAACATGTTGATGTAATGCACTTATATGTTGTAAAATGATTATCTACTAATGTTAGTTCACACCTCCATCACCTCATAATTGTTAGCAACTTATCCTATCTAATAAAAGAGAAAAATGGTAATTAGCGTACGACCGCTACCCTTCCCATTGGCTAATCAGGGCGATATGCAAATTAACTGCCAGCCAAGATGGTAGCCGGCAGCC
>NW_005355799.1:126564-129283 GCF_000412655.1 Myotis brandtii | reverse complement strand
GGCCCTGCTCTGAGCCCGACCAGGGGCTGCACCTAGGGATTGGGCCTGCCCTCTGCCACCCGGGAGCAGGCCTAAGCCAGCAGGGCGTTATCTCCCGAGGGGTCCCAGACTGTGTGAGGCACAGGCCGGGCTGAGGGACCCCCTCTTCCCCCCTGAGGGCACAAATTTTTGTGCACGGGGCCTCTAGTAAGCATATAATAAAGTATTATTATCTATCTTCTAATGAACTTATTCATCTTAAATGATGGAAGTCTGTACCTTCTAACCAACATCCCCTCTTTCTTTCACCCCCAGATCTTGAAAACTACCACTCTACTCTTTCTTTTTTGAGTTTGACTTCTCCGTATTTCACATATTTGTGACATCATACAGAATTTATCTTTATCTGTATGACTTATTTCACTTAGCATAATGCCCTCAAGTTTCATCCAAGTTGTCACAATTGGCAGGATTTCCTTCTTTATAACAGCTGAATAATATTCCAGTGTATAACCATAAACCCATATATAACACATGCCTTTGCCAAAGACAGTCTATCAATTAGATGGATTTGCTGTTTCAATATCTGCTCATGCTGAATGGTCACATTAATGAATTTTAGTAACTTTTTCTAGCTAGATACTTTACTGGAAATTCTGCATGCAGGAAAACAAGCATTACCAAAGGCCTGCCTGATGCTTTTTTAAATATGCATATATGTGGTGTTGGCTGCGTGGTAAGTGGTATAAATGAAGAGCAATACTTATGTATTGCTATAAGTAGATGATTTTGGAAAACCTACATAATCACAGAAGTTGACTGCTTCATTATATCATAGGGCATGAAAAAAATACCATTTAATTTATTCACCCTTTATTGTTGTTGTTGTGGTGGTGGTGGTGATACTTTTAATCTTTCCACTTCCATTTAGTAATGAAAAATTGAAGTATAGCTCTCCAGTGATCGCTTGTCTGATGACATTGGAAATAAAAAAGTCAGATGCAAAAGATAGATAAAAACATACATAAAGTAAAAAAGAGCACATGCGAAAATGCCTAGAGACTTGGAAAACTAATACTAAACTAAAATGAGACATAGCCAGATGTAATTGGAATAGTGGAATTGTAAAAGTTTATGAAGTATATTTTACAATATTAATGTATATCATATAACATCAATGATAATGTGTGTTTATGATGAGGTAAATCACTTTTATGGAAAGGAATATGAAAGTGAACCTAGGCATATTTTATTTTTAACATGTCCATTGTTTTGCAATAAAACTGTCTCTAAATATTAAAAAAATTAGATGTATCTAAATATTAAAAAAATTAGATGTGTATATATTAATAAAGGTATCAATATTTATTGCTCAAATATTGGTAATATTTATAATCATAAAATAATATTTAATAAATTATTAAGCAAAAAAAAGATAGCAACTCCAATGAAATGCAACAGATTTTATTCAACAGATTATTAAAAAGATCAGCACATTAACATAGTATATAGTGGATGCTGAGAAAATAGAGTGGTGGTTAAAGCTGAGAAACAGTAAAGGTTCTTGATCAAAAGAGTAAAGTATTATTATAAATTTAAATTCCACAGCCCTATCATTACCATCAACAGTAAGTACTGGGGAAGGTTCTTACACTGAGAAAGATGGTGTAGGGGAAGGTCCTACACCAGTGATGGTGAACCTTTTGAGCTCAGCGTGTCAGCATTTTGAAAAACCCTAACTTAACTCTGGTGCCGTGTCACATATAGAAATTTTTTGATATTTGCAACCATAGTAAAACAAAGACTTATATTTTTGATATTTATGTTATATATTTAAATGCCATTTAACAAAGAAAAATCAACCATAGTAAAACAAAGTTTTATATTTTTGATATTTATTTTATATATTTAAATGCCATTTAATAAAGAAAAATCAACCAAAAAAATGAGTTCGCGTGTCACCTCTGACACACGTGTCATAGGATCGCCATCAATGTCCTACACTGAGCAGGCAAAAAGCTAGAAAGATGAATGAACAAGACTTGAATGTGCCAAAAGCTAGAAAGATGAATGAATTGGACCTGAGGGTGCCAAAAGCTAGCAACATAATTGGATAGGAAAAGAAGCCTTACCCTCCCTAGCCATATAAGAACTGTGGACCTGAGCAGGAAAGAAAAGTAGTCTTTGAGATAGGAGTCCGCCATTCTCACAGGTTGTAGCACCTGAATAAACCTCTTTCCTTTTGCACCACCACCTATCTCATGAATTTGGTTTTCGTTGTGGCAGGCAGTGGAACCTGTGTTCTCAGTTATACTATGTGGTGGCAGAAAGTCCTTGTTTGGTGATTTGGATGCTTGAACACTTGGACTTCTGCCACTCATTAGCCATAGCATTTTGGATGAGTAACAAAAAAAGAGAGCAATTTCCTTATCTTCAATATGAAGTGATTGAATGATATGATTATTTAGATCCATTTGAAAATGATCTATCATCTATATACATATATATATATCTACACTAATAAAAGAGAAACATGGTAATTGGCGTACGACCGCTACCCTTTTCATTGGCTAATCAGTGAGTATATGCAAATTAACTGTCAGCCAAGATGGCGGCCGGCAGCCAGGCACTGAAGCGAGCAGGGAGGCTTGCTTGCTGCAGACTCCAACGTTCACCGCCTCACTTGCCGGCCTCTCATCTGCAAGTCTAAGCAACTATATACTATGTTGCAAATAAGAAG
>NW_005355799.1:89049-125333 GCF_000412655.1 Myotis brandtii | reverse complement strand
ATATACCTGCAATCCTTTCTTCAAACATGCTAATACACACAGAGTCTGAGTGTCACAGGTTAGCTTCCCCAGAAAGCGTAGGCTGATCTGGAGTTTAATGCTCCTAGGAAACAATATATATGAGAGCATAACAAGACTGAGCAGAGATTATGATTTGTAGTACAAAAACAAGACATCAATGGACCCTACAGGGAGTGCCAAAACTGGGGTGGTTCTTCAAAGTGTTCCTAACTTGGAGGAAAGGAACTGAAGCTATGTACTTTGTATATAGAAGACAACTGAAATAGACAGCCAAAGCAGAGGACATGTCTTTAAGAAGAGTAAACTCCAATTGCTGAAGAGGATTGTCAGACAAGAAATATTTCAATAGTATGGATGAGTTCTTCAGTCCTGAAGAAGGGATTTGCATGATGCAGCACCTAGTTCTTGAATATTCAGAGGGTGAATAGTAATAACCAGGTTGTTCAAAGCTCTTTCAACAAAATAAAAGAGTCTATCAATGAAGTATGATGTGATAAGTTAATTTCTACTTTAAACTTGGTTATGGTATACACTCCTCAGAATTTATAAAGTCTATTAGAACTCTCCAGTGTCCTAGGGACATTATTCTATTTCTTTAAGGAAGTAGTTTTCACAGACCCAACACATCTTTTCATTAAAAAATAATAATATTTAATGCATTTTTATTACTATGGAATGAAATTCATAGGTAATAAAGCCTATCTATAAATATAATTTCAAAAGGTCAATAATACTATTGCTATACTAGCGGTTCTCAACCTGTGGGTCGCGACCCCTTTGGTGGTCGAACGCCCATTTCATAGGGGTCGCCTAAGACCATCCTGCATATCAGATATTTACATTACGATTCATAACAGTAGCAACATTACAGTTATGAAGTAGCAATGAAAATAATTTTATGGTTGGGTCACAACATGAGGAACTGTATTTGAAGGGCCAGAAGGTTGTGAACCACTGACGCTATACTATAAAGAGAAATAATAAGAAATTCATTTATAATAAAACTAAAGGCCTGGTGCATGAAATTCATGCATGTGTAGGGTCCCTAGGCCTGACCGGCGATCAGGGCCAATCTGTGGGGGACTGTTGGAGCCATAAGGGGGGCCTGCTGGCACCCGCCTTGGCTGGCCTGGGGCCTATGGGCTGGGGGCAGCTTCTGCATTGAGCGTCTGCCCCTGGTGGTCAGTGCACATCATAGTGACCGTTTGTTCCACCAGTCGTTCTGCCATTCGGTCTATTTGCATATTAGGCTTTTATTATATAGGATAACATGCATTTCTATATGTAAATTTTCAGGTAAAACAAAATTAGAAAACATGGAGAAGTAGTCATATACAGATTCTATAATTTGACTGCTACAAATATAGCTTTGTACAAATATCCTGTATTGAGAAATCAAATACCATTAGGAGAGTTGCTATTGGTGGTCTAGTATCCAAAATTGAGGATGATTCTAAATTCCTGAACAAAAAAAATTAGAATTTCTTTCCATTCTACTAGCATTTGCATTTCCTGAAATAAATCTATCTGAAAACTGTGAGAAAAAGTGTTCATATGTAAAGAAAGTTAAATGGCAAGTTCAATTTACTATAAATATATATTTTCATCTTTATGAATGTATGATAGGACATTACAAGCACATATAAAACAAAGAATAATTTGTCCTTGTGTAGAATGGTTGCCAACCCAGACTGTATTCCTTGTCAACCCAGTAAATGCCAGTATCTCTTAATAACTAAGGTAAACAAAAATGGTCCCTAGTTTTATTTAATGCCTCCAAGGGTCAATACCCACCAGTGAAGCATCATAATGGGATGTCTATTTACCCCTATAGAGCCTGGAGGAATTACTAAGCATTGATTATATTTTTGGTGCGTACATATTAAATTTCATCCAAGTCTCTGTATCACATTTCTCTATACTTATTCTGACTACACTTTTTTTTGGTAAGGAGTTTATAGAAACATCCACTTTTCTGATTTTTTTTCTCATTAGATATAAGGCAAAGGCAAGCAAATTTCTTGAGCTAATTGTGATGACATGGGTGCTGCAATATAGACTGGAAACCCAGGTTTAAACTCTTACTTTTCTGCTTACAATCTTTACAATCATTAGAGATTAAACCATTCTGAGTGGCACTTCTTTGATTGTTTAATTAAAAATACTACCAAACCCATGGATGCTGTGAGAATTCAAAGAAATATTGTGTAGAAGATCCAGAAATTAGCATAGTTACTAATGCTGGAATAATAAGTTATAAGATAGAAGAAATAACAAATGATAAATATAGATAGAGAAGTACCTGGATAGACAGAGATTTTTGGTATATATATATATATAAATATATGCCTTCACTATTGAAATCCATAGATAGATATTGATAGATGGGAAAATGTGGAGGGAGAGTCATGTTTCTGTGTGACAATATCTAATTATGTCTCCCCACCCTAACTCTGACATATTGGGATGTCTCATAGGTGAAGAGAACATACAATTTATCATCTAACTGGAGGCCTAGTGCACAAATTTGGGGTCCCTCAGCCTGGCCAGAGATCAGGCTGATTGGGGAGGTTGGCCAGCCACAGGGACTGCAGGAGGTTGTCCGGTCACGGGAGGTTGGCTTTGGGAGCACACTGATCACCAGGGGCAGCTTCTGCATTGAGCGTGTCCCCCTGGTGGTTAGTGAGCGTCATAGCAACTGGTCGACCGGTTGTTCGATAGTTCAGTCGCTTAGGCTTTTAAATATATAGATAGGGAACACTTTGGAAAGAAAAGGAATGCTATCAATCACTACATTAGAAAAATGGAAATAACCTAGGAAGTCTCCATGCAAATTAAGACCCATAGACACCTTAATAATGTCTTACTATCTAACTCCATTGGTGGGTATGATTAAAGCAATCTTGACATATTTGACATTCTTCTGTTGTTTTCTTTTTAGCTAGTGAAATCAACAGATTTATTTCCTTTATATGTGTTTTTTAGTATAATTTTGATTTATATGTATCATTTTTATATATGATGATATATTCATTTACTACATAATTTAGTAACTTAAAAAATTTGAGTCTTTAGTGCTTTACTCATTTAACCAAACATAGGCATGCTTTATTGTTCACCTTTGTACTAGTACGTATAGCCATATAAAATATTACCTTCAAAATTTTAATGAGGTATTATATTTAATATTTTAGACTCATGCATTAGATAAAGCATGATTTTAGTTCATTCATTGTTTTTCCAAAGAAAACATTTTTAATAATAGTGTGGTTTGTAATCAAAACACTCAAAGTGTTTGAGT
Source organism: Myotis brandtii (assembly GCF_000412655.1). Taxonomy (NCBI): domain Eukaryota; kingdom Metazoa; phylum Chordata; class Mammalia; order Chiroptera; family Vespertilionidae; genus Myotis; species Myotis brandtii. The sequence continues at coordinate 122,011 of NW_005355799.1, read as the reverse complement.
CATATTGGCTTGTGTTAATATTGCTGCCCCTCAACTATCTTACTAGCTGCAAAACCTTGACCAAATTGTTTATCCTCGATTAATTTGAATTTCTTCATCTGGAAAATGGGGATCATAACCTCTACCTTTTAAGGTTGTTTAAAAGAATATTAAGGTACTTGTCTAGAAATTATTCCTTTAAACATGTAATGCCTTTATTCTTTATATTTGAAACTATTGAATGAGGTAAATGAGGTTTGTGAAATAATGGTCTTATAGATTTAATGAAATCTTTTCATGCTACACATACCTACTATGTCATTATATCTTCTTCCATGAATTCAGCTACTATTTCTATGCCAACAGCTCCAAAATGTTTGTCTTCAGCAAATTCCAGGGCTATATATCCACCTCATACTCTACAGTTCTTCTGGATATTGTACAGACACCTCAAATTCAAATGTTGAATTTGAGGTGTCTGTACAATATCTGAACTCACAATCTCCCTCTCAAAACTACCTTTATACTGCATCTCAATGCTCAATAAACAACATCATTACTTTCTGTGTTGCCCAAACAAGAAACCTGGAAGAGATCATTCATTCTCCCCTCACTTTTCCTGCTCTAAATCTAGTTGGCAAGTGAAGCCAGTTAACTGAAATGTGTGTGTATATGTATGTATGTATGTATGTATATACACACACATATACATACATATATATATAGCCAGCTACTGGAATTCCCTAACAACCAGAACAACCGGTTGCTATGATGCCCACTGCAGCCAGTGAACCGCCCAATCAGGGGTGGGGCTGGCTGGCCAACCTCCCGCGGTCCCTCCCCCTGGCTGGTCCAGCCCCTGATCAGCCTCTCCCACCCCAATTGAGGCTGGGCCAGCCAGCTTACCTCCCACCATCTCCTCCTCCCCACAGGCCTGGCCCTGATCTGCCCCAATCCGAGCCAGGCCGGCCAGACTCAACTGTGCACAAATTCGTGCACCTGGCCTCTAGTAATAAATAAAAGTCTGTTCCCTTCTATCTTCCTTAAAAACCACCACATCATTATTTTTACATGATCATTTTTTTCTATGTTCCAGAGTCAGAAGTGACCACACTATTTCCAATCATACCCTCTAAATTTCTTTGATTTATTTGTGACTGTAATGATCTAACTGCAAACATGTCTCTCTGATTTCTTAACCACATACCTTCAGCAAAACATTCAAACTTCCTTCCATGGCATACAGACTCTATATCTGATTTGTTCTTTATTATCATTTGCTATTCCAAGCCCTACATTTTGCTGTCTACTCTGAACAAGTTCCATTGTGAAATTTTTATGTTTTAATTTTAAAAAATGAGTAGCTTAATCCTTGCCCCCATACCACTTTTAATTTAACTTATTTTTTCAAAACTCAACTGCTGATTCACCTTCTTAATAAAATACAGATGCCCAGTGAAATTTGAACTTCAGGTAAACAAGTATTATTTTAGTATAAGTATTTCCCATGCAATATTTGAAATATACTTGTACTAAAATATTATCCTGCATGGTGTTGAACATATTTAAATGCCTCTACCTTCCAATAAACTATCTAAAGGAAGCACCTTAACTTGTAAAATTCCTGTGGATCTATTTTGAAATTTCCTAAAAGAAGAGGAAAATTTCAAAGCTGGATTGATTGGTGCAATTTTACTATTCTATATTGGTAATTATTTTCTTATGATAAATGTTTTAGTTTATTTGATTTTGTATGGTCTATTTAATTTTTCTTGTAAGATCACTGAAACTATATAACTTAAACATTAAGGATGATTTACTTTCAGATGTTTCTTCAAGGTTTGTAAAAAGAGTATAAATGATTTTATGGAGCCTGTTGTAAGGTCTCTGGGACAAAAATTCAAATGCCAAAAATATAATCAATTTATGTACAAATAAGTACACTTTAAAGTTACTAATGTGTTGGGTTTTTGTTATGAACAAAATAGTGTGGGTAAATATGATTAAATGGAGGAACTGAATATATTAATACCTGTAAACATAATAAAATTTAGTTTCAGAAATATTTATAGGTGACAGCTCTAAGCTAATACAGCTGAATATCTGCCACCAAATACTATTGGACTTGACTGATTGGGGGTGTTTGTAGCCTTAGAGTAACTAATTCATAGTGGAAAGCTATTGAAAATTGATACCATTGGAGCCCAATAAAAAGTCTTAGGCCATTTGAAGACTGACTACATGCTCAAATCTTTGTGATAGTATATCATTGATGAATGTGTATGTTTCTGTTTTACTTTCATTTTTTTCTTTGTATAAAACTTAAAATTTATAAAAAACTCATATTTTTATACCACTAAATTCATAATATGAATTTATAGAAAAAGCCGTAACGATAAAGATTGTTGTTATTCTTAGCATATTTTATACCATTTTAGGAATATAGGTTTCTCTAGTAAACTAACTTTTAATATAATTAATTTGGTTCACATACTAAAAAAAGAAATAATTCAATAAGAAGTAATACTAATGTATATCAATAGTATTTTATGTTCTCAATTTAGAAGTTTTATTAAATTCAATAACACTGGGATATTTCATACCTGCTTTCTGAAGGGCCTTTTATCATAACATTTTAATTATAATAGAATTTTAGTTAAAATAATGTCAACTATATTTTAAACTGGTCTATATGATGACTTTTGACAAATGGGATAATCCATATTTCCATCAAGATGGTAAATATTTCAATCAGCCCCAATATTTTTCCTCAGGTCCTTTGCCAATATATGCCTCTTTGAGGACAACTGCAGTTCTGACTTCATTTTTTTCTTTTTCTCATGAAAAAAATTTTTAAGTATAATAATGTTACATGCAATAAGAATTACTATTTCAAAAAAAAGATTTTTAAATATAATGATGTTACATGAAATAAAGAATATTTCAAGAAAATTATTTTAAATATAATAATGTTACATGCAATAAGCATTAATATTTCAAGAAAAAAGATTTTAAATATAATAATATTACATGAAATAAACATTAATATTTCAAGAAAAATTATTTTAAATATAATAATGTTACATGCAATAAGCATTAATATTTCAAGAAAAAAGATTTTAAATATAATAATATTACATGAAATAAACATTAATATTTCAAGAAAAATTATTTTAAATATAATAATGTTACATGCAATAAGCATTAATATTTCAAGAAAAAAGATTTTAAATATAATAATATTACATGAAATAAACATTAATATTTCAAGAAAAATTATTTTAAATATAATTTTACATGCAATAAAGTTTAATATTTCAAGGAAAATATTTTAAATCCAAACTAAGAAAAGGGTATTATGCTAATTAGACCCAATAGACCAGACATCTTCCAGACATCCTTCCAGACAAAGCCATGGTGGCAGGTGCCAAGGAAGAGGCAGTTAGGGGTGTTCAGGATGGCAGGGGAGCAGTTAGGGGCATCAGGCAGGCAGACAGAGGTGGTTAGGGGTGATCAGGCAGTCAGGCAGACTGGTTAATGGTGATCAGGCAAGCAGGCAGGTGAGCGGTTCGGAGCCAGTGGTCCTGATTGCGAGAGGGATGTCTGACTGCTGGTTTAGGCCCTATCCAGCAGGGATTGGCAGTCAGATATCCTCCGAAGGGTCCTGGATTAGAGAGGGTACAGGCCGAGCTGAGGGACCCCCCCAGTGCATGATTTTCATGCACCACGCCTCTAGTATAATAATATTACCAAAACTGTACTAACATAGTATAATATAACAAAAGTTGTAGGAAATATTAAAAATCTGTAAATAACAGGATTACTTCTATTATATTCTAAAATATTTTTTCTCTGGCCTTATTTTGGTTCATCAGTTTATGTTGTTCATTATATTCCACAAATGAGTGAATTCATGTGATACTTATCTTTCTCTGACTGGCTTATTTCACTTGGCATAATGCTCTCCAGGTCCATCCATGCTGCTGCCAATGGTAACAGTTGCTTCTTTTTTACAGCAGCATAGTATTCCATTGTAAAGATGTACCACGGATTTTAATGCACTCATCTGCTGATGGGCAATTGGACTGTTTCCAAATCTTAGCTATTATAAATTGTGCTGCAATGAACATAGGGGTGCATATGTCTTTCCTAATTGGTGTTTCTAGTTTCTTGGGATATGTTCCCAGGAGTGGGATTACTGCGTCAAATGGGAGTTTCATTTTTAGTTTTTTGAAGAAACTCCATACTGTTTTCCACAGTGGCTGCATCAGTCTGCATTCCCACCAGCAGTGCATGAGGGTTCTTTTTTTTCTCTGCATCCTCTTCAGCACTTGTCCTTTGTTGATTTGTTAATGATAGCCATTCTGACAGGTGTGAGATGGTACCTCATTGTTGTTTTGATTTGCATCTCTCAGATGATTAGTGACTTTGAGCATGTTTTCATATGTCTCTCAGTCTTCTGTATGTCCTCTTTCGAAAAGTGTCTATTTAGGTCCTTTGCCCATTTTTTGATTGGATTGTTTATCTTCCTTTTGTTAAGCTGTATGAGTTCCCTGTGAATTTTGGAGATTAAACCCTTACTTGAGATAGCATTGGCAAATATATTCTCCCATGCAGAGGACTCTCTTGTTGTTTTGTTGATGGTTTCTTTTGCTGTGCATAAGCTTTTTATTTTGATGAAGTCCCATTTGTTTATTTTCTCCTTTGTTTCCATTGCCCTTGGAGATGTGTCGGTAAACATATTGCTACAACATATGCCTCATATTTTGCTACCTCTGTATTCTTCTAAGATTTTTATGGTTTCCCATCTTATGTTTAAGTCCTTTATCCATTTTTATTTATTTTTGTGTATGGTGTATGTTGGTGGTCTAGTTTCATTTTTGCATGTGTTTGACAAATTTTCCCACCACCATTTATTGAAGAGACTGTCTTGACTCCATTGTATGCTCTTGCCTCCTTTGTCAAATATTAATTGAGCATAATGGCTTAGGTCAACTTCTGGGTTCTCTGTTCTTTTTCATTGGTCTATATGTCTTTTCTTGTGCCAGTATCAGGCACTTTTGAAAACAGTGGCTTTGTAGTATAGCTTGACATCTGGTATTGTGATCCCTCCAACTTTGTTCTTCTTTCCTAGGGATTGCTGCAGGTATTTGGGATCATTTTATATTCCATATGAATTTTTGGAGAGTTTGTTCTATGTTTGTGAAATATTCAGTTGGTATTTTAATGGGGATTGCATTGAATCTTTAGATTGCTTGGTGTAGCATGCACATTTTAATGATGTTGATTCTACCAACTAATGAACACATTATATTCTTCCATTTGTTTATGTCTTCCTCTATCTCTGTTTTGAACATCCTGTAATTTTCCAAGTACAGGTATTTTACTTCCTTAGTTAAGTTTATTCCTAGGTAACTTAATTTTTTGTTGCAATGGAAAATGGATTTTTTTTTCTTTTCTTTCTCTATGAGTTCATTATTGTTGTGTAAAAAAGCCATAGATTTATGGGTGTTGACTTTGTATCCTGCTATATTGCCAAATTCATTTATTAGGTGTAGTAGTTTTTTGATGGAGTCTTTGGGGTTTTCTATGTATAATATCATGTCATCTGCAAATAATGACAGTTTTACTTCTTCTTTTCCAATTTGAATTCCTTTTATTTCTTCTTCTTATCTCATCACTATGGCTAGCACTTCCAGTATTATGTTGAACAGGAGTGGTGAAAATGGGCATCCCTGTCTTGTTCCTGTTCTTAGGGAAAATGGTTTTAGTTTTTGCCCATTGAGTATAATGTTGGCTGTAGATATTTTATATATGGCCTTTATTATGTTGAGATATGATCCCTCTATTCACACTTTGCTGAGAGTTTGTATCAAAAATGGGTGTTGGGTTTTGTTGAATGCTTTTTCTGCATCTATCGATATAATCCTGTGATTTTTCTTTAAATTTGTTTATTTGATGTATCAAATTTATTGATTTGTGAATATTGTACCAGTGTTGCATCCCTGAAATAAATCCCACTTGATCATAGTGTATGATCTTTTCAATATATTGCTGGATGCAATCTGCTAGAATTTTATTGAGGATTTTAGCACCTATGTTCATCAGGGATATTGGCCTATAATTCTCTTTCTTTGTAGTGTCTTTATCTGGTTTTGGAATTAGGATAATGTTAGCTTCATAAAAAGAGTTTGGTAGTGTTCTTACCTTTGGATTTTCTGAAATAGTTTGAGGAGTATAGCTGTTCTTCTTTGGATGTTTGGTAAAACTCCCCTGTGAAGCCGTCTGGTCATGAGCTTTTGTTTGGTGGGAGTTTTTTGATTACTACTTTTATTTCATCAGTTGTTATTGGCCTATTCAGGTTTTTTTATTCTTCCTGATTCAGTTTTGGGAGTTTTTATTTTTCTAGGAATTTGACTATTTCACCCGCATTGTCTAGCTTGGCATATAGTTGTTCATAGTATTTTCTTACAATCCTTTGTATTTCTGTGGTGTCAGCAATTACTCCTCCACTTTCATTTCTGATTTTATTTATTTGGGTCCTCTCTCTTTGTTTCTTGATGAGTCTGGCTAGAGGTTCATCAATTTTGTTTATCCTTTCAAAGAACCAGCTCTTGATTTCATTGATATTTGTCTCTATGTTATTTATTTGTGCTCTAATCTTTATTATATCCTTCCTTCTACTTACTCTGGGATTTTCTTGTTGTTCTCCTTCTAGTTCTTTAAGTTTTAGGGTTAAAAAGTGTATTGCTGATATTTCTTGGTTGGTTTGTTTTTGTTGTTTGTTTTGTTTTTTTTAGCTATGCCTGTAGTGCTATGAACTTCCCTCTCAGGACTGCTTTTTCTGTGTCCTGGATTTTTGGGTTGCTGTGTGTTCATTTTCATTTGTTTCCAGGACATTTTTTTTATTTCTTTCTTGATCTTGTCAGTTACACATTCATTGTTTAATAACATGCTATTTAGCCTCCATGTGTTTGAATATTTTTGGGGTTTGTACTGTAGTTTTTTTCTAATTTCATTCCACTATGATCTGTGAAGATACTTGATATGATTTCAATCTTTTTGAACTTGTAGAGACTTGTTTTGTGTCCTGACATGTGGTCTATCATCTTTATGAATGATCCATGTGCACTTGAGAAGAATGTATATTCTGCTGTGTTGGGGTGCAATGTTCTATAAATGTCAATTAAATCCTGTGTGACCTTTAGAGTCTCTATTTCTTGTTAAATTTTTGTCTGGAAGATCTATCCAGTGAAGTCAGAGGGGTGTAAAATTCCCCTACTATGACTGTATTGTTGTTGATCTCTCCGTTATAGTCCTCTAGGAGTTTTTTTTATATATTTAGGTGCTTCTATGTTGGGTGCATATATGTTTACCATGGTTATATCTTCTTGCTGTTTCAATCCCTTTAGTATTATGTAGTGATATTTGTTGTTTCTTGTGTTGGCTTCATTTCAAAGTCTATTTTGACAGATATGAGTATTTCTACACCAACTTTTTTTCTTTTCCTTTTGCATCCTGTGTGTGTTTCTTGTTTTGAGGTGGGTCTCTTGTAGACAGTATATTGTTGGGTCATGTTTTTGTATCCATTCTGCTACCCTACTCCTTTTTATTGGAGCATATAGTCCATTTACATTAAGTGTCATTATTGGTAGGTACTTATTTATTGCCATTATATTTCTGTATGGCTAGGTTTCTCTCTCTGTTTCTTCTTCTCATTACATCAATCCCTTTAACATTTCTTGTAATGCTGGCTTGGTTGTGATGTACTCCTTTAGCCTTTTTTTTTTTTTTTTGTCTGGGAAGCTCTTTATTTGACCATCTATTCTGAAAGATAGCCTTGCTGGATATAGTAATCTTGGTCTCAGATCCTTGATTTCCATTATCTTGAGTACTTCACACCATTCCCTCTGGCCTGTAGAGTTTCTGCTGAGAAACCAGGTGTCAGCCTTATGGGAACTGCTTTGTAAGTAACAATTTTATTTTCTTTTTCTGCCTTTAAAATTTTCTCTTTGTCTTTAATTTTTCAAATTTTAATTATGATGTGTCTAGGCATGGGCCTGTTTGAGTTCTTCTTGTTTGGGGTTCTCAGTGTCTCCTGAACTTGTGTGACTTTTTTCTTTACCAGTTTAGGGAAGTTTTCTGCCATTATTTCTTCAAACACCTTCTCTATGCCTTTCTCCCTTTTTGCCTCTTCTGGCACACCTGCTATTCTAATATTGCTATGTTTGACATTGTCTCACAGCTCCATTAAGCTGTCCTCCTGTTTTTTAATAATTTTTTTTCTTTTTGCTTTTCTGATTGAGTGATATTTTCCACTCTGTCTTCTAATTCACAGATTTGATCCTCAGTTTCCCCTAATCTGCTGTTTATTCCTACCAATGTGTTCTTTATTTGTGTTATGTCACTCTTTATCTCAGACAGTTCTTTTTTTTATAGTTACTATATCTTTTTTCATGCTGTTGAGCAACTTTACCATCATTACTCTGAACTCTGTTTCAGATAAATTTCTTATCTATGGTTCATTTATCTTTTCTTTTGGAGAATTCTCTAGTTCTTTCATTTTGGGGTTGTTTCTTTGTCTCCTCATTTTGGCTTTCTCTTTGGGTTTGTGACTATGTATTAGGTAGAGCCTCTACACCTCTCAATCTCTTGTGTAGGACAGTGTTAAAAGCTGTTTCTGACTAATTAGGTCAGACAAAGACTCATTGCCTCCAGAGACCACCTCTGCCTACAGACTGATAGGATTCTGACTTGAATTGCTCCCCAGGCAATTGTCCTCAGGTGTGGCAAGAGTTTTATTTCAATAGGGTTGGGCAGTTGCTACTGCCTGGAGGCTAATTGTTATTTTTAATATCTTAAGTGGCCTCAGGGCAAGGTGTTTTCCAATAAGTTGTGTAAACTGTCTTCCTCCCAGACAAGGCAGATATCTATGTTATTAAATAATTAATAGGTTCCCAATGGGATCAAGAAAGAAATAAAAAACTTCCTGGAAATAAATGAATATAAAAGCACAACAGCCTAAAATCCCTGGGGCACAGAAAAAGAAGTCCTGAGAGGGAAGTTCATAGCACTACAGGCATAACTCAAAAAAACAAGAAAAATTAATAATAAGCTATTTAACTCCACAACATAAAGAATTAGAAAGAAAGCAACAAGAAAAACCTACAGTAAGAAGGAAATAGTAAAGATTCAAGCAGAAATAAATGACATAAGGACAAAAAAAATAAATGAAACTAAGAGCTAGTTCTTTGAAAAGATAAACAAGATTGATGAACAATTCACCAGTTTCATCAAGAAACAAAAGGATAAGACCCATTAAATAAAACCAGAAAGGAAGGCTGGGAAGTAACAATGACACAACAGACATACAAAGGAATATAAAAAAAAATTACTATGAACAACTATATGCCAACAAGTTGGAAATGTAGAGGAAAGGAACAAATTCCTCGAAAAATACAATCTTCCAAAACTCAATCAGGAAGAATCAGAAAATCTGAATAGGCCAATAACACCTGATGAAATAGATCCAATAATCAAAACACAACCAGCAAACAAAAGCCCTGAAGCCAATGGCATCATAGGGGAATTTTACCAAAGATTCAAAGAACAATTAACACCTATCATCATCAAACTATTCCAAAAAATCCAAGAGGAAGGAACACATATTAAAGCTCTTTTATGAGGCTAGCATTATCATAATTCCAAAACTAGGTAAAAAACATCACAAAGAAAGTGAATAACAGGCCAATATCCCTGATGTACATAGACGTTAAAAACCTCAACAAAATATTAGCAAAATAGACCCAGCAATATATTAAAAAGAGCATACAGTATTACCAAATGAGATTTATTCCAGGGATGCAAGGCTGGTACAATATTTGCAAATCAATAAATGTGATACATCAGATAAACAAATTGAAGGACAAAAAATCACATGATCATATCAATAGATGCAGAAAAAGCATTTGACAAAATACAACACCCACTTTTGATAAAAATTCTCAGCAAAGTGTGAATAGAGGGATCATATCTCAACATAATAAAGGCAATATATGAATATCCAACAGCCAACATAATACTAATGGTTAAAAACTAAAACCATTTTCCCTAAGAACAGGAACAAGACAGGGATGTCTTCAACCTAATACTGGAAGTCCTAGCAGCAGTGATCCAGCAAGAAGAAGAAATAAAAGGCATACTAATTGGAAAGGATGAGTAAAACTGTCATTATTCTCATATGACATGATATTATACATATAAAACCTTAAAGACTCAACTAAAAAACTATTAGATTTAATAAATGAATTTGGCAATGTAGCAGAATACAAAATTAACACCCAGAAATTGATGGCATTTTTATACACATATAATGAATTCTCAGAGAGAGAAACTAAACAAACAATCCTGTTTCCCTTTACAACAACAACAAAAACTTAAGATACTTAGGAATAAACTTAATCAATGAGGTAAAAAACTTGTACTCAGAAAACTATAGGACATTAACAAAAGAGATAGAGGAAGATATAAACAACTGCAAGAATATACCGTGTTTATGGTTTGGTAGAATTAACATCATAAAATGTCCATACTACCCAAAGCAATCTACAGATTAAATGCAATCCCCATTACAATACCAACATCATATTTCACAGATCTAGAACAAATACCCCAAACATTTATATAGAACCAAATAAGACCCCGAAGAGTCGCAGCAATCTTGAGAAATAGGAACAGAGTAGGAGGGATCACAATACCAGATATCAAGTTACATTACAAAGCCACTGTAATCAAAACACCCTGATACTGGCACAAGAACAGGCACTGGATCAATGGAACAGAACAGAGACCCCAGAAATCCCCTGAAGGCAATTATATTTGACAAAGGAGGCACAAATACACAATGGAGTCAAGATAGGCTCTTCAATAAACGATATTGGGAAAATTGGACAGATGCATGCAAAAAAATGAAACTAGAACATCAACTTACACCACACACAAGAAAAATCTCAAAACGGACAAAAGACTTAAATATAATTCATGAAACCATAAAAATCCTAGAAGAAACTATAGGCAGCAAAATCTGAGTCATTTCTCATAGCAATACATTTACCAATATATCTCTTAAAGCAAAGGAAATCATAGAGAAAATAAACAAATGGGTCTACATCAAAATAAAAAAGCTTCTACATTGCAAAGAAACCATCAACAAAACAACAAGAAAACCCACTGCATGGGCGAACATATTTGCCAACGATATCTCCGATAACGGTTTAATCTCCAACATTTAGAGGGAACTCATGCAACTTAAAAAAAGGAAGACAAATAACCCAGTCAAAAAATGGGCAATGGATCTAAATAGATACTTTTAAAAAGAAAACATAAGGAAGGCCAAGAGACATATGAAAACATGCTCAAAGTCACTATTCATCTGAGAGATGCAAATCAAAACGACAATGAGGTACCATCTCACACCTGTCAGAATGGCTATCATCAATAAATCAACAAATGACAAATGCTGGTGAGGATGCGGAGTAAAAGGAACACTCGTGCACTGCTGGTGAGAATGCAGACTGGTGTAGCCACTGTGGAGAACACTATGGAGTTTCCTCAAAAAACTAAAAATGGAACTCCCATTTGACCCAGTGATCCCACTTCTAGGAATATATCCCAAGAAACCAGAAACACCAATCAGAAAGGACATATGCACCCCTATGTTCATAGCAGCACAATTTACAATAGCTAAGATTTGGAAACAGCCTAAGTGCCCATCAGCTGATGAGTGGATTAAAAAACTTTGACACATCTATGCAATGGAATACTATGCCACAGTAAATAGGAAGGACCTTTTACCATTTGCAATACCATGGATGGAGCTTAAAATGTAGCTCTTATAAATAACAGATAGTTGAATCTTGCTTTTTTATTAGGGACTATCCCAAAGAAACTAAAGGGTGTGGTCAACTCTTCCCAAATCCTTGTATTCAGATTGTCCAATATAATCAAAATTTTAATGTATATTGTTTAATAAGATGTGGTCCTGATTTGAATATATAATGTGACTATTGCCCGGTTTTGTTTGTTCTAAATCTGGAACACAGAAAAGTCACAGATTTTGAATTGAACCTAAACACTATGGATCTACAATATAAATGTCTCGATTCAATGTGTCATTATGAATTAATAATTCTAGTGGTCTGTAAGAAATAACAAATGTCCAAGCACTTTCACTATGTAAACCTATATGATATACATGTCAGCAGAAGTTATGAAGCAGTACTTCCAGTGTGGATGCAAAGTTTCAAGTATAGTTAGGATGAAAGGAAAGGATAAAGTGAGATAAGGAAAAAAAATTTGATTGAAAGTGTATTTATGGCATTTCATTGAATTAATGACATAGATTAATTATAAATCTATACTATTACTCTTAATTAGAGATTTTATGATATCTTTGAATAAACTTAGTAGCCACCTCTCAAATTCATATCTTTATATAGAGACAGATCATTTGCAACAGATAATACATGCTTTATTCATCATAATATAGGAATGGCTAATTTTCCATAGTAGGGAATAGTCATAAGGGACTGTATAGAGAACTTCTGTGTGTTCTGGCCTGGAGTCTCAATTCTGGAGCATAGCAGAAAATCTGAAAAAAGCAAAAACCAGAAGAAGAACATGTTTGCTCCTGATATTTTTGTTACAATTTCTAGTTGTTTTTAACATATTAAGGTGATATCCATAGGGAAAGAGTATGATTTAATGCCATTTTTTTACTGAGATGTAAATGTCTAAAAACACTCTTATTAGAATCAAGCATACAGAAGGATAAAATACATCCACTTTTAGAAATGAGGTATTACTCTTTATGAAATAATTTATGTACTGAAGGCAGGTTACTTGGAATCACATTTACATGAAATCACTTTATTAAAAGATATATTATCCTATCTAATAATAGACAAACATGGTAATTGACCATACCTTCGCTACACCTCCCATCGGCTAATCAGCACAATATGCAAATTAACCGCCAACAAAGATGGTGACTAATTTGCATATACCGGCTGGGAGCGAAGACTGAAGACACCGCAGAAGGAAGCCAAGCAACGGAGCCGAGGTAGCAGAGATGGGCAGGAGAGAAGCAGCAGAGACAGGCGGGAGAGAAGTGGCAGAGACGGGCAGGGTAGCAGTGGCAGAGACGGGCAGGGTAGGAGTGGCAGAGACAGGCGGGAGAGAAGGGGCAGAGATGGGTGGGGTAGCAGTGGCAGAGATGGGAGCGAAGTCCTATTCTTGCAGGAATCCTCCTGCAACAGGCCTCTAGTGTTCTTATATTGTAAATCTCAACAGCATGATGATTATAATATTTATTCCAATGGTCAAAATAAATATTTTTGCATTAACTATAAAATAAAATATCTACCTTAAAATTTTGCAATTAGAGGTCTCTTCAACTTTAGATTGGTGAAGCAATGTGAAATGTTAGAATTATTTGTACATCACTGGAAAGCTCTGTGTTATCTGATGGAGGCATTTGTGTTATGTAATTAAATTGAAGTGTCAATAACATTTTAATTGTATTCATTCTTCCCACATGGTGAACTTTAGCATTGACTAGCAAAAAGCTCCTGAACCAGTTTTATAAGTAGAATCAAATTAACTTTAATTATATTTTCAGGGTTTCTTAAAATTTTAATTTCCTTGATACATCAAATTTGTAGATAACTATTTAGATACCACTGAGGGAAAGTTGTTCAAATGAGAAGTTAGATTGTATAATTTCTTTTTTGTAATATTGAATCTTTCTATTCTTATTATATCAAAGCTTTAAAAATGTCATTAGCATCACACATTCCCTTTGTTATCTCTCAGAAGTTAGTAACAACAGGCTATTCCCTTATAGGCTGAACATTTCCAGTGATTCTCTCTGAGAATCTAGTTGGATCTTTAGAATATAGACTACCTGAACACCAAGCAGCTCAGAAACGCCAGGAAATTAATGTACTAGGCACATTCTAAAGCATGAATGATGAAGGTTTGGTGGATAAACATTCCCATTACCTTACACTCCAGTATGACTCTGAGACATGTTCCACTAACTTCTCCAGAAGGTTCCCAACAGGATGGAACACCAGTTGCCACACCAGCATCTTATTCATATATACACTTCCTTGGCTTTTTTTCCTTTTCTTGTCTCATTTGTCCCTTAAAATGCCTTCTGGCATTATCTTCTAGGCAACCTGCTAGCGACCAATACTTTTCTCAGGGTGTATATTTAGGAAACCTAAAATGAGATCACTAATATTAAAACATTTTTGGTTGACTTTAGACATTGAAAGGCAAAATTAAATTTATCTAATTTGTAACATATTCTTACCACAAAAACCACACAATGTGGTTTCTCTAGAGAAACAAATTATATATATATGAAATTTATTATAGGGAATTGGCTCACTAAATTTGAAGGCCAAGATCTACCATCTGTAAGTTGAAGACCCCAAATACCAATACTCTAGCTTATTCTAAATCAGAAGGCTTGATAAATAGCGGAGCTAATCACTCAGCTTCCAATCTGAATCTAAGACCTGAGAACCAGGAATACTGACTGCAGGAAAAGATTGATGTCCCATTTCAACCAATCAGGCAGGAAGAGGGAAATTCTTCTTCCCTCCACCTTTTTGATCTGTTTAGACCCTCAATAGATGGGATGGTGCCCACCCACATAGGGGAGGGTTAACTGTTTTACCAAGTCAACCAAATCAAATGCTAATTTTAGCCAGAAACACCTTCACAGACACACCAATAAATATTTACAAAATATCAGGGTATCCCATGATATAGTCAAGTTGACCACATAAAATTAACCATCAAAAGTGATATTCAAACTACCTAGACAGTTGAGCATAAAACCTCTAAATTTCTGATTACAAAGCTTCATAATAGTAAATCTATTAAAATAAAATATTCTGTATGCAAGAATTAAAAGTAACTAATTTGAGGATTTTCTAACTTAATCTTTAATATACATACTAGGCACAATGAATTAGAGTAATAAGTCTGCTAGGCAAGTTTCTTAAGAAATAACCAAGGCCTCTGCACATTTTTTAATTGGACCCTTTGTTTGGTGTCTGGTTGTATGAGTTCTTTATATATTTCGGATATTAACCCTTTTTTGTAGTTTCTGTTTGCAAATGTCTTCTCCCATTTGGTGGGTTATCTTTTTTGTTTTGTAAGCAGTTTATTTTGCTGTTCAGAAGCTTTTTAGTTTTATGTAGTCCCATTCATTTATTGTTTTGCATTTACTTCCCTTGCCTTCGGGGTCAAATTCATTCAATCCTCTTTAAGACCAAAGTAGCCAGAGGGAAGGGGTGGTGAGTAATAAATAGTAAAGGGGGTCAATTATATTGTGATGGAAAACGTTTTGACTTGGGTGGTGGGCATACAATGTAATGTACAGATGATGTATCATAGCATTGTACACTTAAAATCTACATAATTTTACTAACAAGAGTCACCCAAATAAATTTAATTTAAAAAATACCAGAAAACAGAGTTTGTAGCAAATCAAAACTTATGGTTCCCTAGTATTCATTCACCTCTCTCAAAGTGAAAGACAGGATTGATGTCATAGAGAATGATAGAGTAAGGAAGACCCAAAATGTGTCTCTCCATAAAAGCAAAAACAAAAAACAAAACTAAAAAACTTTCAGAAAAATTATTTCATAAAAATTGATACTAATGAAAACCCTATTAATGACTAATCAAGAAAAAAATATCTCTATCTCAGTAAAAACAGTGAGCTTTGGTGCATCTTAGCACACATGTTGGTCCATCTCTCTCTCCAGCAAAAGTGGTGGCCTTGAAGAAAATAGCTCTCATTTCTGATACAGGTACCAGTATGGAAAACAGTAGAACAGATGAAATTTACACACAAGAAAGTGTGATTGTTTATTTTAACCTGTCTGGTGTTTTCATAGAGAAAATCCTCAAGGGGTTTGATTTTATCTTACCTAACTCACACTCTCCAAGTGCTAATGGTGCTACTTAATTGACATTTGATTAAAAAAAAAAAGAGTTACAAGAAAACTTATTTGTTGCTGCTGCCTAGAGCAATTAATAACAGTTGAAACAAGCAAAGACTAACCAAAATCTTGAGGGGAAAGGTTGGGAACATATAATTAGGAAGTGAGGACTTTTAAAATCTCCAACATATTCTCGGGAATCTAGAAATTTAGGTGTATGCCCAGGCTGTGTGCATGATTAAGAAAGACATAAGAAGGCTCTATGTTCTCACTTTTGGCAATCATTCAGTTTCTGTGCAAGCAGGACATAAAGCGTAAGGTGTAGGGCCAAATCTGCCATGCAATCTATGTTCCAGGTCTGCTAGCAGAATAAGACTGATGCCCTTCGTAGCTAAGGTCACATTCTGGCTCACCTAAGTTTTCTTGTACCATACTGTATAGGGATATATATTAAATAATTTAGACTTTGTGATGTATGTGACACAACTCTGTCATTGCAACACGAAAGCAGTCAGAGACAGTACATAAACAAATGAATATCCTGTGTTCCAATAAAATTTTATTTACAAAAAAAGTCAATGGACATCATTTCGTTCCTGGCCCCAGTTTGTCATTCCTTGGTCATAATAATACTGAGATCATTGAAAATTAAATGTAGTGCTGTAAAACAAATATGTACTCAGAGGAAGATTCATAGGATTAGAAACATTCATTTCTAAACCTGAATAAATTAAAATAAAATTTTAATTAAAGAATAAATAAGAGCCCTGGCTGGTGTGGTTCAGCTGGTTGGAACATCGTCCTGTACAACGAAAGGTCATGGGTACATATGCAGGTTGTGGGTTTGATCCCTGGTCAGGTGCATATGGGAGGCAACTGATCAATGTTCCTCTCTCACATCGATGTCTCTCTCTCTCTCTCTCACTCTCTCTCTGTAAAATCAATAAAAACTTATCCTTGGGTAAAGATTAAAAAAAGGAATGAAGAAGAAATAAATTAGAAAAAGAAATAATTAAATAGATCAAATATGTTATGAATGGATTATAATAGCAAAAACATTAAAAACAACTTGAAAAGGTTAAACTTTAAAAAGATCTCAACAAAATAAACTAATCACAAGGGAACTTAATGAAAATAATAACACAAAATATGAGTTAAAAAGTAGAAATGTAAAGGTGACCCATCTGTCACTTACATTACTCCACATGATACAATGAACATCTTTCCATATTTTTAAATCCCCATAAAGTTGTGGCTGAATACTGATAAAGAGCACATGAAAATAAATAGATAGCATATAACAATTTTACACAAAAGTGGATTCAAGCATTATATATAGAAATCACAAATAAGGATCAATATAATGAAATTTCATAATTATATAGAATATATCCCAGAAATGCAATGATATTTCAAATGTAGACAATATACTATACATATAAATATCTTCATATATGCAGGGAAAGCATTTGAAAAAAAATTATATTTATTTCTGATAAAAAGCAATCAGCATAATAGGACACATGCAAACATGTCATAAAGCACAGGTACTATTATTAATAGTGAAATATTGAGAACATTCTTATTATAGTGAGAATTTAGATAAGGTAATTTATCATCACCACTATTTTTTAAACATTTCTTAAAGTGTAGTCATTGGAATTTAAAGAAGAATAAAATAAATGGCATAGATAGTTGGATAGGCAAGAGAAAATAATTATTTATAAGTAAGATAATAACATTTATATATTATATCTACGTACATATGTATACAAAAAAATATTGTGTGTATTTAAATATATACATCAAATACTTAAGTTCAGTAAAATGACTATTGAAAGTTAAATATACAAAGAATCAATAGAGGATGCTGTCAAATGCTTAGATACTGGGTTTCCAGAAACGTGGGTTCAAGATACAGCTCTGCCACTTCTCCACTGTGTAATATGAGTATGTACTTACTCTCTTTAAGCCTCACTTTATCATTTGATAAGCTGGCACAATACCTGCATAGTTTGGCTGTTTCAAATAATAATGTATTATTCAATTTAATATCATATATATTACAGTATAGTAATATTTCATCTTGAGGTCAACTAAGTAAAAATAATGAAGATGACAATGGCTATACAGAACACTATGAAATTTAATGGAACATAGTAAAATATTAATAAAATTTCAAAAGAAAACTATACAAAGCAACAGGAAAATTATGTCTTTAAGTGGGATATCTAATATACATGTTTATTCAAATTAGAATTTTGGGTTTCTTTGGAGATATACCCAGGAGTGCAATCATTGGATCATTAGACAGTTCCATTTTTAATTCTTTGAGGAAACTCCTTACTGTTTTTCAAAGTGGCTGCACCAATCTGCATTCCCACAAGGGTTTCTTTTTCGTTACATCCTTGCTAGCACTCGTTTGTTGATTTATTGATGACAGCCATTATGACAAATGTAAAGTGATATCTCATTGTAGTTTTAATTTTCATTTATCTGATGATTAGTGATATTGAACATGTTTACATATATCTATGGTCCATTTATACATCTTCTTCTGAAAAAGTTTCTATTCAGATTCTCTGACCATTTTTAAAAATGTATATTTTTTTATCAATGATGTGAGAGAATCATCCATTGGCTGCCCTTGCACACCCCCCACTGAGGATCAAGCCCACAACTCAGGCATGTGCCCTTTACTGGAATCAAATCTGAGACCCTTCAGTCTGCAGGCCATCTCTCTATCCACTGAGCCAAACCAGCTAAGGTTATTTTTTATTTTAATCCTCACCTGAGGATATGTTTATTGATTTGAGAGAGGGGGTAGGGGGGAAGGCGAGAGAGAGGGAGAGAGAGAGAGAGAGAGAGAGAGAGAGAGAGAGAGAGAGAAAGAAACTGGTTTGGTGGTGATGAACTCCTTTAGCTTTTTCTTGTCTATGAAGCTCTTTATCTGACCTTCAATTTTAAATGATATCTTTGCTGGGTAGCGTAATCTTGGTTGTATGTCCTTGATATTTATCACTTTGAATATTTATTGTGACTCCCTTCTGGCCTGCAAAGTTTCTCTTGAGAAATCAGCTGACAGTCATATGGGTGCTCCCTTGTAGGTAACTAACTGCTTTTCTTGTGCTCCTTTATATATATATTGACTTCAGAGAGGAAGGGAGAGGGAGAGAGTGATAGAAACATCACTGATGAGAGATAATCATTGATATGCATGCCCCTACTGGGGATAGAGCCTGCAACCTGGGCATGTGTGCTGACCAGGAATTGAACCCTTCTCATGGGTTGACACTCAACCACTGAGCCACAGTGGCCAGGTACACTTGCTGCTTTTAAGAGTCTATCTTTGACTTTAACCCTTGGAATTTAATTATGATGTGTCTTGGTGTGGGCCTCTTTGGGTTCCTTTTGTTTGGGACTCTCTGCACTTCCTGGACTTAAGTCTATTTCTTTCACCAGTTAGTGGAAGTTATCTGTCATTATTTCTTCAAATAGGTTTTCAATACCTTGCTCTCTCTTTTCTCCTTCTGGCATCCCCACATTGTGAATATTGGTATGCTTGAAGTTGTTCCAGAGACTTCTTACACTATCTTCATATTTTCTTTTTTGCTCTTCTGATTGGGTTTTTTTGCTTTCTCTTATTCCAAATTGTTGATTTGACTCTTGGAATCCTCTACTGTACTGTTGAATCCCTTTAGATTATACTTTATTTCAGTTAGCATATGCTTAATTTCTGACTAGTCCCTTTTCATGTCTTTGAAATTCTCACTAAGATCCTTGAAAGTCTCACTAAGTCCCTTGAAGCTCTCATTAAGATACTTGAGCAGCCTTATAACCAGTGTTTTTAATTCTGTATCTAGTAGTTTGTTTGCTTCCATTTTATTCAGTTCTTTCTCTGGTGATTCCTTCTTTCATTTGTGACATGTTTCTTTGTCTCCGCATTTTGGCTGCTTCCCTGTGCTTGTTTCTATGTATTACATAGAGCTGCTATGTCTCCTGGAATTGGTAGAATGGCCTTGTTTAGTAGGTGTCCTTTAGGGCCCAGGAGCTCAGCCTTCCCTTGTCACTTGAGCTTTGCACTCTAGGTGCACCCCTTTGTAGGTTGTGTGCACAGTCTTGTTGTAATTGAACCTTGATTGCTATTGGCATCACAGGGAGGAATTGCCCTCCAGGCCAAGTGGCTGTGAGGACCAGCTAAAACTACATTGGAAGAACAGCTGTGCAAGAGACGCCCCTATGGAGCAGGAATTGCTTCAGTAGGGCTTTGCTGCTCACTGAGAATGCCCCTTGAGTGTGTCACTGTGGATGTGTAGAATTGAAATCTGGTATGATCTGAAGCTATCTACCAGGTGTACTGAGTCTGGGGTCTCCTGGGATGTGCAAAGTCAACCGCTGCCTGGGGCCACCTGGCAGGAGCTACAGAGCAATTTGCAGATGGCCGCTATTTTTGTTGGGCTTGGAAGTGCCCAGCAAGGCCCAGCTGTGAGGCAAGGCAGGCTAGTGCTAGTGCCAGGTCTTGGGCATCTTACTGATAGGTATGGAGCACCAGCTGCCACTTGTTTATGAGATTTTAGAAAAGTCAGAAGCCTGAGCCAGGGTAGGCCATTTCTATGGAAAAGCCAGTGCAAACAGCTTGGGGGAGGAGGGCGGTTCCAAGTTGGATGCGACAGGGTCTCAGGGAGACTCAGGATGGAGTGAACAGTGTGAGCCATGCTGATGGAAACTCAGATTTGGCTGCCAGTCAGCTCTTGGATGGGTGAGGTCCCAGCACAAGAACAATGGCCCCTAGGAGCACAGCTATCTGGGAGAAAGCCACCCCAAGTTCCTGACCCGATGCCAGATAATCCACTTCCTCGCCATATGTCCTTGATTCCCCCAATGCCTCTTCCCAGTGCTGGACTTCAGAGGGGGTAGGGCCTTGTAAGTTTGTGCATCAGCCCCTTAAGAGGGACTGCCTGAGTCTTCAGCAGTCACCCTGTCTCTCAGCCACAATCTTGCTGGTTTTTACAGTGCGAAGTGGGTCTGCTGTGGGGCTGGGACCTCTTGCTTGACACAGGAGGCCTCTGCAGTAGAGATATTCCTCCAAATTGAAAAATAAGTGCCATGGGTGGGTGTTGGACCAGCCAGTTCTGTGCCTCAGCCCCTCCTACTAATCTCAATGTACTTTCTCCTTTACTTCTCTAGTTGCAGGACTTCCATTCAGCCAGCTTCTGAATGATGGTTGTTCTGTATTTTAGTTGTAATTTTGATGTTGTTGTGGGGGGCAACAAGTCCTGGCATTTACCTACATCACCATCTTGTGTTCTCTCTCTATATAAATGAGTTTTTATTACAAGACATGTTGCATTAAATTTGACATAGTATCACCAACATGACTATTTGATACTTCCTCTATATTTTTAAGAATCAGCCAATAAAGTGACTAATTTTTCATAAATCGAAATAGAATAATAATCAGAAAATAATAAGGCAGAGAAAAAAAGACAATACAAACAATATTAAATTTTCCCTGACTATACTACCTCTTAACTTTACATATTAAAATGTATATTGTGGATGATTCAAAGTCACCACCAACATTGACCACAATCACCAGTGCTCTGTAGGACTAAATGCAGCATAAAGTAGTTTAAAGAGTTAGTTCTGTCATAATGTTTTATATTAAGGTAATATTCTTACCCAAATTAAACTGAAAAAATGCCGGAGTCAAATAGATATGGTCCATTTATTTCCTCCTGCTAAATGCATTTCACTATATTTAGAAATTACTATTTTTTTCAAAAGTATTCCTTTACAAATAATGTCAGACATCAAAAGTAACCACAAAATTCTTTTGAATGACTTTGTGTAATATATATATTACACAAAATATATACAAAAATGCTTAATAATGGCACTCTAACACACCATTAGGGGAATGCAGGGGAACTGGGTAAATAGTTATAATAATGCTACCGCTTTTGACCCAACAGACACTGATGAGGAGCCGCACTATAAATACTTCCCTAGGAGATGGCAGACACTAATATTTTTCAAAATGTGCAGCATATGCAAACCAGCAACAAACTAATTTAAATGAATCTCATTTATCTTGAGAGTATAATAAAACATATAACCATTTATTTATGTGAAATGCTCCATGAGAATGATGATGAATCAAAAGTCTACTAAATTTTAAAATAGCATTTAGAAGGATATTCACTGTGCTACATGTTTTATTCCCAAATTTAAAAATATACTTAATATTCATTATAGTATAGATATTTTAAATCTATGACTGGCTGCCAAGTAAAACATCATGACATAAAATAAAATGCTCTAATATTATAAGCAGAATTCATGGTTGTGTTTAAAAGAGTACTCTCCTTTTTTATGGCAATTTTACTCTTTTTCAGCATATGGGTTCTTGACAACCTGATATTTTTAACTCTCAACTTTTAAATGTACTTTATATTATATTGACTTACACAATTTAAAAGACAGTAATGTTATCAGTCTATTACTGTATTTTAAAACTAATTCTTGCAAAGCTAATAATATATTTCATATATAATATATTCCTAATTTAAATTCAAATAAAATTTAAATTTTCTCTAGTAAAACTTTTTACTGTAAAGTTGTGAGTGATGATTTAAAGCAAAAACAAATAACCACTGGAATAAATCCCTTGAGTTTAATTGACTTTTGATTCTATTGCATGTAATTGTGTATAATTTCTATCTTTTCAAGTTATAATAAACAAAAAGAAAACAGACTAAAGATAATTTTTAAGTCAAGAATTATCCTTGAGTGATTTCCCCATAATTACTGATTGCATCTAAATTTGTTGTGTGTTTTTTCTATGCAAAATGAATTATGTGTGTTATTTAGACAAACTCTGTAGAGTTATTTTTTAATACTCTATTGCAAGTATTTTATACAAGACATTAAATAAATAGGATACATTATTTTTTTAGTTATACATTTTAAAATATCTTAAAGTTGTCATGGTGTCTTTTAAAATAAAATATGTAACATATGGAAGTGAGATGGGTCCTGGATTTTATAAGAACACAAAAACAAATGACCTCATAAAAGACAGTTAAAAAAAAAAAAAGGAGTTAAAAAATAAAGTGCTCAACATGAAAGTACATAAGGAAAAAGAATTAACCTATAGAGAACCAATTAAGAAATGCAGGGAAAATATAAAAACAGTAATAGTGTTTGTTAGCTATTTCAGTCAAAAGAGATAGGAATGCTTTTAAAAATTATATCAGAAAAAAAAACACCAATGCAATAATGATATTCAGTAAAAACAATTTAACTTAAAATATTTTTCACATATTGACTCTTAGGCTTTCAGCTCCATATTATTTTAAACCAAGAAGAGGAAACATCTAAAATGGTAGGAGAATTATACAAAAGAATTCAAAAGAAGTCCAATGTGAAATTTTCTACCTGAGGATTTCAGTTTCTTTTCTCACAAACGTGTCTCAAATTGCCATTTAGGAAGAGGAATATGTGTACAAAATATAAATTGTGTAAACACAAATTAATGGTATATCTACCTTAAAATTAATGGTAAATATTTTAAATTTATCATCATTATACATATAATTACCACATGTAATTCTCTTAAAAGTTAAAATACAAAAGATTGTCAATACCAAAATGTTTGAAGAGATCACAAATATTTTGAAGGGCTATAAATGAGCCATAGAAACAAATGATACATCTTTGGGTCATATCGAGCTTTTTAATGACTCACCTTTGGAATAAGGTCTAGGCTGAATTTTCTAACTTCTTCATAATGAAATAAAAAGAAAATAAGTAGGATATCACTTTAAAACTTAGGTTTTGCTAAACTAGGATCAGTTAAAAACAGAAAATAAATACAATGAGCTCTAACCTGGATAAAAGTAAATTAAGGAACCAAATGACAAAATGTGAGAAAATTTATTTGGCTTCATGTGGACTGTATGTAAAATCACACGTAAAATCTCAACTCTTATTTCAGTTCTATTTCTTGTAAATAAATCTTGAATTTGTATCTGTGGTTCAATAGAGGTGAGGGATATACATGGCTTATTAGAATCTAACTTGTGATAATATTTTTTATTTACATGTAGTCTCTTTTAAGGTTCTCCAATCAAAGACACTAAGGAGTATAAATCCTTTTACTAAAGTTTAAGAGTTCTTCATCCTGTAATTAACACCGTTTTTTCCAAAGGAGAAGTAGAGATATATACATGACCTTAATTAATAAATAAATTATTAAGGTCATATATCTATATCTATATGTCTATATCTATATCTATATCTATATCTATATATCTATATCTATCTATATATTATTTATTTCAGAGAGGAAGGAAAAGGGAGAGAGAGATAGAAACATCAGTGATGAAAGAGAATCATTGATTTGGCTGCTTCCTGAACACCCTACACTGGGAATTGAGCCCATAATCCGGGCATGGGCCCTGTCTGGGAATTGAACTGTGACTTCCTGGTTCATAGGTCGACGCTCAACCTCTGAACCACACTGGCCAGGCTTAATACAATTTTTAAACAGCTTAGTAAATAGAACAAAACATCTGGCTAAATTATAGTTTTAATAGCTAACATATAATAACTATGCTATGTACAAAGTGCATCTTACATATATGAACTAATTTATTTTCACAAGGACACAATGAGATTGATAGCATTATATCCACCCTCATTTTATTTTTGTTTTTACTTTTTGTTTTATTGTCTAAAGTTTTACATATGTCTCCTTTTTCCCCAATTGACCACCCTCCTCCTCCCCCCAGCCATTCCCACCCCAGGCAAGCACCAGTGTCTGTGTCCATTGGTTATGCTAATATGCATGCATACAATTCCTTTGGTTGCTCTCTAACCTCCCCCCCTTCCCTGCCATTTGTCTCTGGATCTATTCTTGTTCATCACATTATGTTGATCATTATATCCCACGTATGAGTGAGATCATGTGATATTTATCTTTCTCAGACTGGCTTATTTCCCTTAGCATAATGCTTTCCAGTTCCATCCATGCTGTTGCTAAAGGTAAAGGTTCCTTCTTTTTATAGTGGCATAGTATTCCTTTGTGTAGATGTATCACAGTTTTTTTAATCCACTCATCTGCCACCCTCATTTTACAAATGGACATTTAGACAGAAATGCCAGTCAGCCTAAGGCCATCCCTTCAAAGTGGGAAGGCTCAAATGGCCACTTGACCAAAGGCAAATACAAAATATGAATTGAAGCCCAAGCTTGAATTGTGAAAAGAGAATTTCTCCTGTCTTACTGAGACAGAGATCTCTATGAATTAAATTGAGCCTTATTATCGTCATTCATACATAGAACACAACTTCTGCTGCAGGGTGAGTGATGCTGGAATGGCTGGTTGGAGGGATTACTTAAAAGACCTAGAGGCTGTCAGCAAGACAAGCAATTTTGTGAAAAATCATTCATCACCCAGGTTGTCAACAAAGTATCACAGGATCAATTTTAAGGTAAGAAGTGAAGCAATTCCTTATAAATTTACATTTGTACTTTTATTTTGCATTCAAGGAAACCTGGCAATTTATGGAAATGAGTCTCTCCTCCTTTTTTCCTTCCTCCCCCTCCTCCTGCTTCCTCCCCCACCTTTTCTCCTTCTTCTCCTTCTCCCTCCTTCTCTTCCTCTTCCCCCTCTTTTTTTCCTTCCCCTTTTCCTTCTCCTTCCCCTCCTCCTCCTCCTTCTTCCTTCTTTCTCCTTTCTCTTTTCCTCTTCTTCTTTTGTCTATTCTACATCCCATCAGCTTACAGCCAACTGAGACATTTTTACTCCTTTTAAAGTCTTAAAAACAGTCCTCATAGGATCATTATGAAAACTAAATCATTTCACATTTGTAAAATGTACTGGGAAGTAAACACTATATGAAAATAATATAATCATGAAATAACTAAAATTAAGAATAGCTTTTATAAATAAAGAGAATAAGTCATACATAAATTTGTACTTCAATAGTTGAGGTAATCAGTTTTATTGACTGCTTATATTTAGCAAATGGAGTACAGGTGGGTTAATATTCTTTACTATCAAGAAAGTAAAAGGAGAAAATGGTAGAGAGAGAGAGAGAGAGAGAGAGAGAGAGAGAGAGAGAGAGAAGAAATTTTTTCTTACCTGCAAGGCTATCCAAAAGATTGAAACTTTTACTTTGAAGGAGGAATCCTCCTCCTCCTCCTCCTTCCTCCTTCCTCCTTCCTCCTTCCCCTCCTCCTTCTTTCTGTCCTTCTTTCTCTTGTTATCCTTATTTACTTTCTTCTCTCTTTCCTTCTGACCCAGAGTAGCTTCCTAAACAAGTATCAAGTTTAAAGAACTTACAACTGGCCTAGAAATTGTAAGTAATGACTGTGAACTCTACATAGAGTAGATATTGCTCATCTAATAACACATTATTTCTAATTTCTCAAGGTTGAAATGACATTTAGACTATAAATTTCTTACCTACTTGCTTAACTATGCTCCAGAATAAAAATAATAATAAGTTGATATTTTAACTATAATAGTTAGTATGAAATGAATAAAGTAGTATGAAATTACCAAAACTATTTTTACCAAGGTGACTTTTCTATGGATTAGAAACATGTACACTTCATACAATAAGTAAAGAATAATCACTTCATCCAGGCTATAATAACTTTGCAAATGCATCACTAAACAAGTTTATGGGTGGCTTCGATTTTAGAAAAAATATAAAACTCCATGAAATATATATGTATGCCAATTATATGTTTCACTAGTGGGAATTTTTGTTGTTGTTAAATGTTGCTTTTCATTGTTGTTAATTATATTGAAATATGTGAATCAGTTCACCCATGAAAATAAGCACTGAACCATGTATCTAGGGTCCAGAAAGAAATCAGGTCAGCTTCCTGAAAAGCAGGTAAAGGGCCTCCTGAGGGTAAGGAAGTAGGTGGAATGAAACATTTAATATATGTTGTTTGTCTAAAGCTCTCAATGTTGGCCTTTATAGGAATCTGTGGAGGGATTCTGAGTGTATCTGAAAAAGAGAAACACTAATACTGTCTTATTTTTAAAAATACTTAAAAGCTAAAAAGGAACAGAGACAGAGGAGAGGCAAAATTGACAATATAAATATAAAGAGCTTCAATGAAAATTTTGCAAATCAAGTAAAGATTCTCTCAAATCTCTATTTCCTTTATACCAGACTTTAAAACATTATATATACCATATCTTTAAACTAAGATAGCTAAGAGATAAATATAAGATACTGAATTGTTTGGTGGCTACTAAAATTTATCAGAGTATTACCTATTAAAAGTAATCCAAATGCATTTTTATAAAAGATTATTAAGAATTAGGCATTAAAATATTATGCCAATGATATAAAGGAGGATCTCAAAAAGTGAATTTCTGTATTTGTAATAGAATACCACCTTTGTTTCCATATAAAGTATTTTATTAACCATATCTAATGGCTAGTCCCACATGCAAGGAGCACAAATTCATTGTTTTGAGAAGAGGGAAGGTTTAGATGGGGTTCATGTGGAAAACTAAGTAAGAAGGACTCTAAGCCCAGGCCTGGTACATGATCTTAGGAACTTCACTCAAATTTTTTGGACCTTGTGTGTGTCCTGGAAAGCAGTTAGAGGAAGTGATGGGTGAGGATGACATGAAATGTAAATTAGTAATCCTTATTCTCTCTAATAATCCCAGTTCTAAAATAGACTGTCAGATCTGTGATAAGGCCATTCATGAACAAGAACAGGAATATAAATCATGGAAGTTCATAAGTGAAGATCCACCTGTTACCAGAGAAAACAGGTTCCTCAGTGGTGCCGTGGGAATAGAATTTCAGGGACATTCACATAGGAGGAGTTTTAAGTGATAGTGGCAATAGTTATTAGAGCAAAAAGTGACAGTATTCTCTCCTAGAGACAGAGAAGGCAGGCTGTAGAGCAGCGCCTGCATGGACTCAGGAAAGGAAGCTCCAGAGGACTCTCTGCCCTTTGCTGCTCCCCTGGCACTTCTCATGGGGACCCTTAGAATTCAGGAGAGAAGAAGACAGAAAGTACATGCCCGCGAGAAGGAACGGTACAGGTGTCCTCTAAGGAGTCTACGCGCCGGGTTCATTGTCAGGCCTCTGTATGTTTCCTTGGCTTCGGAAAAGAGCGGGCTTTCTTTCAAATGATCCAACCTCTTCCTGGGCTTTTCCAGGTCCTGTGTTTGTGCTCTTCCCCTATCCAATCTCTTTTCCCCAAATTTTCTCTGGCCAGTGGCTCTCCCCCTTTTATGGTTGCCATTTCGGTTCCCCCTGGCAGGCTTCATAGTTATCCTTCCTCTTTGGCTTCTACTGCACACGCACTTAGAAAGAGGAATTCCTCCTCATTTTCTCCCTCTCTCTCTAAAGTGACTGAAAAGCCATCTTTCCTGTCCAATTGGATGCTTTCCCTTCCCTTCTCTTCCTTTTGTTCTTGAGAGAGAAAGAGAAACATCAATTTGAGAAGGAAACACGGATCAGCAGCTTCCATATGCACCCTGACTGGGAAGCAAACCCACAACCCAGGCATCTGCCCTAAACAGGAATTGAACCCACAACCTTTCTGTGCAATGGAAGGACACACCAGCCAAAGGAGCCCAGTTGGATGTTTTTCATGCCAGTTACTCCATGGGATGACCGTTCCATTCATTTCCTCCTCTCTCCTTAACACCTAACTGACTTCCTACTCTAACACCCACAATCTGTGTGTCTCTAAGAAGTGTAGAATAATTTTTTGGTGACTGTTCCCTTTAATTTATTCCATATCCTATTATTTATATACATAGTAAAATGTAAAACTCCTTTCTCAGAGAAAGAAAGGATTCAATAGTAGAAACAATTCCACATAAAGAAAAATCCACTAGAACTCAAAGTTTTTCCTTATTTTTAATCAAAGTATATGTTTCTCCCTTTAAATACACACCACGTATAAAAGCAGAAAGTGAATAAGAATTACTCATGTCTGACTTTCAGAAAATACTATCCAAGTGGCAAGTACAATACTCGGTAAGCAAAGGAAAACAGGAAAGCTAATATAAATAAAAAATACATTTATTTTTTTAAAACATATCAGCAGACTGTTGTTTGTGTTGTGTCCCTCTTGTTGCATTTTTGCAAACAGGCGCCTAATTTTAAAACAGCATTGTGCTTCACCAGTATCTCAACAGCACAATTTTATGTGACAGATTTATTTGGATTGCTATTTAGATGTAAAATATTTGGAATGGCTCTATCTATTGTTTGGATGAGTTACCCTTATGGACCAGAAATGTATGCTGAAATTGCCAACTACTGCATAAAATATTTCATTAACATCATGACCTCATTTGTTAGATTGAATTTCAGTCTTTTTGCCAAAATTTCCCAACAGATACATTCTATTTTATAAAAATAGAATAAAAACAACATAAAAATGAGTAAGGCAATCCATGTCTGTGAAACTCAGAATGGCTAGAATGCAACCATAATTCCATATATTTTACAAATTATAATTAAATTTCTACTTTTATAAGTTTAGGTAACAAAACTATCACACACCTTAATTTTTTTCTAATAGTAGTGATTTTGATTTATTCAAATTACATATTCTTAGCTCTTCCTCTTCCTCTCTTGTTGGAGACCAGGTGTAAGCTGACAAGGTCCTTGCACCTGAAGGGGCTAGCAAGGCTGGGACCCTTACCCACACAGTTTTCCCAGACTTGTTTGGATGACGATTATCAGTAGAATGAGAGCAACCTTTGCAGAATGAGAACAGCCTTTCATGGCTTACCAAGAAGTCTGTAACTATTTACTGAGATTTGCTGTACTGAGAACTTGTCCTTCTGCTCTGTCTCTCCCTTAGAGATTAAGAGGAACAAAGAATACATTCCTCTTGACAGACCTCCTATTCAGTGTCCTGTGTATAAATAGCATTGTGTGGTTAATAAACTTGCTGCAGTTCCTCGATTGAGCTGCAGAACTCCCGGTCCCGCTCTCCTGTCTTTCTTTCTTTTCTCAATTCCCCCCTCCCTACCTCAGCCCGGCTCAACCTGATACTCTCTCTCTCTCTCCCTCTCTTTCTAATAAGAAGAATTGATACACAAATAAGTTCATATATATATATATATATATACACATATATGTGTATATATATATATATATATATACGCATATATGTATACATATCTAATATGACTTTTAGATAATATCTATTATTATTAGTTAAACTTGTGGTATATCATAGATAATGAAGGTGTCATATGCCTGTTTTATAAAATATTAGGGATTCCAGCCTGTCCCAGTGTGACTCAGTGGTTGAGCATTGACCCATGAACCAGGAGATCATGGTTCAATTCCCAGTCAGGGCACATACCCAGGTTGTGGGCACAATCCACAGTAGGGGGCATATAGGAGGCAGAAGATCAATGATTCTCTTTCATCATTGATGTTTCTATCTCTCTCTCTCTCCCTCTCCCTTCTTCTCTCTGAAATCAATAAGAGGAAGGGAAAGGGATAGAGAGATAGAAACATCAATGAGAGAGAAACATCGATCAGCTGCCTCCTACACACTCCCTACTGGGGATGTGCCCGCAACCAAGATACATGCCCTTGACCGGAATCAAACATGGGACCCTTGAGTCCGCAGGCTGATGTTCTATCCACTGAGCCAAACCGGTTAGGGCTAAAATATATATTTTTAAAAAATAAATTTAAAATATTAAGATGTTGAGCCTGAGCTGTGTTTGCTACTGATATGTCCACACCTATTTGATGAAGTGGAAGATTACTCCCAACAGTCATTTTAAAAAGCAGATTGGAATGAGGGTTCCATGCAGCCAGATTAAGGCATTGAAAGATCCTACAGATAAGAGGATCTTTCAATGCCTTATTCGAATAGCCATCTTATAGCTATTTAAACCTAATGGAGGGAGAAGCTGAAGGAAGCATTTTCCAGGAGGCTTCTATATGATTTAGGGACATGTACTGATTTTTTCACACCTGCCCATGTGTAATGTCAAGGGGCAAAAGAGGCATCCTTAGTACTCTTCTAAAAACCAGAAAATAGCCTCAGTACATGGAGGCTTCCTGAGAAAAAGAGGATTAGTATGTGGATAAAACCAAAACCAGTGCTAAGGTAATCTGCTGAATGAGGTAATACTCACCAAGAGGAAGAAGATAACTGGCAGATGGAAATGTACCATGTGGGGGAAGACTTGCCACCATCATATGCATATTTATAAACATATGGGTGTACCTGCCATGCTTCCCACAAATATGTGCATTAGACTATGAGGATGAAATACACTTGCTTAAACCATGGAAATAGGTAGATTCATCTACAAAATGAATACAGAATAAAAAAAAGCAAGAGTGTCAGGGTGTGATATTTTGAGGTATGTAGTGAGGGAGAGGAAAATATGTATAAATGCTTGTTCCAATAGCAGAGTAAATGCCAATCACTTTGAAACCCTATAAATGGAGCAATTATCTTTGTATTCTTAAAAAAAAAGTGAGTGACTTAGTAATGCTGTAAGATCCTACTCCTGTTTCATACACAACACATACTAATATATAGTCCTACTTCACAGCTTTCCTGTTAATTTTTCTTCTATCCTCCTTCAGTCCGCTGCTTAACTTGATATCCCTTTTTATAGAGAGAAACTGTTCCCAATTTTCCAGCCAACATCTGAAGGTTGGGCTACTCTGGCATATATATATATGTGTGTAAGAGAGGAGGGAGGTCGGGGAGGAAAGCTCCAGAGCAAGGTTGAGACAGATCTTACATTTTTATTCAATAACAGTTTTCTAAAAGGAGTTTTCAGTCTGCCAATACATCATAAATAAATTGCCTCTATTTACAAAATTAATTAATTAATTAATTAATTAATTAATTAATTAATATGTGGTCTTGCTGAGGTAGATAATATGAGATATCCCTGTAGTTCCTGGTATTTAGATGGAGACCTAGGGTTCCCAGGGTCCATAGCTTTAGGAATGGCCAAGATATCAAGCTGCCTAGACAGACCTTCTTCACCATCAGTCCCCATGACTTGAATTTCATCTTGTGTCATCCTCATAACCTGTTTATCTTACCTCTATTGAATTCTATCCATCTAAATTAATTGCATTTGAAGTGATACATTCAGAGCCCTCAGACCATTTATCAAACCTGAGATTATTTAGTAATACTAGACTGTAAATGCTTCCCAACAAAACCAAGCTATGCTGTTTTTTATTCTCCATTTTAGTCTTGATTTTTCTTTACCAGTGACTTGACCACAATTTTTTTTTCTTATTATTAAAATTTTTGCAATATATTTTGTTTAAGAGTCCATTGCATTTGTTACATAGCCAGATCCCTAGTAAGCACATAGACACTTAGAGAGTACACATGTGTAGCAGGTAATTCCCAAGCAATCTCACATCTAATCTAATAAAAGAGAAACATGCAAATTGACCGCACCTCTGCTATGCCCCAAGCCATGCCCACCAGCCAATCAGAGTGACTATATGCAAATTAACCCAACTAAGATGGCGGCCGGCAGCCATGGAGCTGGAGCAAGCAGGAGGCTTGGTTGCCCCAGCAATGGAGGAAGCCAAGCTTCCCATTTGCCTTGGCTGGCTGTGGCCTCCGCTAAAGGCAACAAAGTTTCAATTATAGAAGACAAATAAATCCCAGATACCTGCTTCCAGCCAGCCTCCACTGGGAGCTTGGGTGGCTGGGGGCTGTGGCCAGCCTGCAAACAGCCATCAGCCCCTCACCCAGGCTGCCCAGGCACCCCAGGGGGAACCCCTAACCTGAAGGGGCTATGGCCAGCCAGCAAACACCCATCAGCTCCTCACCCAGGCTGCCCAGGCACCCCAGTGGGGACCCCCACCCTGAAGGGGCTGTGGCCAGTCTGAAAATGGCCCTCAGGCCCTCACCCAGGCTGGCCACACCCTCATGGGGTG
>NW_005355799.1:84174-88943 GCF_000412655.1 Myotis brandtii | reverse complement strand
TCAGCCCCTCACCCAGGCTGGCCAGGCACTCCAGAGGGGACCCCCACCCTGAAGGGTGTGTGGCCAGTCTGAAAACGGCCCTCAGCCCCTCACCCAGGCTGGCCAGGCACCCCAGCAGGACCCCCACCCTGATCCGGGACACCCTTCAGGGCAAACAAGCCGGCCCCCACCTGTGCACCAGGCCTCTATCCTATATATTAAAAGGGTAATATGCAAATTGATCCTAACTGCAGAAAGACTGGGAATGACTGGTCAGTATGACACACACTGACCACCAGGGGGCAGACGCTCAATGCAGGAGCTGCCCCCTGGTGGTCAGTTCGCTCCCACAGGGGGAGCTCTGCTCAGCTACAAGCCAGGCTGACAGCTTCCAGTACAGCGGTGGTGGTGGGAGCCTCTCCTGCCTCCTCAGCAACGCTAAGGATGTCCGACTGCAGCTTAGGCCTGCTCCCCCTGGCAGGTGGACATCCCCCAAGGGCTCCTGGGCTGCCAGAGGGATGTCTGACTGGCAGCTTAGGCCAAATCATCTGGGGAGCGGGCCTAAACCAGCAGGGTGGACATCCCCCTTGGGGTCCCAGACTGAGAGAGGGCACAGGCCGGGCTGAGGGACCCCCCCCTCCCACCCCAGCAGGACCCCCACCCTGATCCGGGACACCCTTCAGGGCAAACAAGCCGGCCCCCACCTGTGCACCAGGCCTCTATCCTATATATTAAAAGGGTAATATGCAAATTGATCCTAACTGCAGAAAGACTGGGAATGACTGGTCAGTATGACACACACTGACCACCAGGGGGCAGACGCTCAATGCAGGAGCTGCCCCCTGGTGGTCAGTTCGCTCCCACAGGGGGAGCTCTGCTCAGCTACAAGCCAGGCTGACAGCTTCCAGTACAGCGGTGGTGGTGGGAGCCTCTCCTGCCTCCTCAGCAACGCTAAGGATGTCCGACTGCAGCTTAGGCCTGCTCCCCCTGGCAGGTGGACATCCCCCAAGGGCTCCTGGGCTGCCAGAGGGATGTCTGACTGGCAGCTTAGGCCAAATCATCTGGGGAGCGGGCCTAAACCAGCAGGGTGGACATCCCCCTTGGGGTCCCAGACTGAGAGAGGGCACAGGCCGGGCTGAGGGACCCCCCCCTCCCCGAGTGCACAAATTTATGTGCACTGGGCCTCTAGTACTTAATATTTAAAAACCTCCCCGGCCCTTTCCACCTCTTAGTCTGACACATCCTTTTCTTATTCTACTTGAAGCACAATTCCAATTTTCTGTGCCTGGAACTCTGGCCCTGAACTCTTCCCAGTCATTTGTTGTGTATGGTATATACCTGATCATCACAAATAGCAATGATTCTTGGTAGTTATCCCAGAAGAGTCCCAATCATCAGCTGTCTGCTTGGGTGTCTTATCCAGCCTGAGTTCATTAGTCATGGACCAACATTTTATCTAAAAATTTGATTTGGTTTTCATTGAAAAATGTTTGTCAGAACATATGAATTTAAACAGCAGCCTTCATGGCCCAAACTTTACTGACATTTCCTTAGGAATCTTTGGCAAAAGCCTTGTAAAAAAATATATTTGGTGTTGCTTGGTCCCACTTTTCCATTTCCAACATTCAATACTAAATGCTTCACTTCCCCAGAAGATCTGGTGCCAAGACCACCATTCACCATAATCTGACCTTTACCTTCCATCTGTATCCTCTTTTGCCATTCAAAATCTTTGTACTAAGAGATTTGCTGTCCTGGCATAGTTACAAGGATTTGATTTAGGCAACCTCCATGTTGTACTCTGTTTCAAAGTTGCAAGACAAGACATAATGCAATATCAGTAATGGAATCTTTTCATTTAATGAGAAGAATGAGCATGGCTATCTTCTAGGGGTGGGAAGGTGATAGTGCAATCAAACTTCCTTCAACCAGATTGTGCCATAAATTCTATAGATTTGTAACTGAATTTGGGTTAGTGCAAGGTGGGAGAATATTGTATTGTGGCTCCGAAGTACAGGTATCTTAGATGTTGTCACAAGGAGTTACCTAGGAAAAATTAAGGAGATAGTGTATATGCAATGAAGCTGAAAGCATCATCAGGGATTATTTCTGAGAGAGTCATGTATTCCATCCTAAGAAGTTTGGGATAACCTTAAAGAAAACAGGAACTGCCTGGCCAGTGTGGCTCAGGGGTTGAGTGTTGACCTATGAACCAGGAGGTCACAGTTTGATTCCTTGTCAGGGCATATGCCAGGGTTTTGGGCTCAATCCCCAGTAGAGGGCACGCAAGAGGCAGTCAACCATTCTCTCTCATCATTGATGTTTCTATTTCTTCCTCTCTGAAGTCAATAAAAAATATAATGGGGGGAAAAAAAACAGGAACCATTTAAATATTTTAAGTACTTAAAGTCAGATTTAATTTTTACTTTTTACAGAGTGATTTTTCTTATAACATTATGGAGGATTAAGACAGGGAGAGCAAGGTATCATGATCAAACATAGTGGGGAGGAAGTCATTGGCAATAGTCCAGAAGAGAGATATTAGAAATAGTAGAGAGTGAGTACAGAATAACATTTAGAACTATTTAGTGAACATAAGGAATATAGTGAGGTCATAAATTAAATTTAGTTAATAAAGACATATTTTTAATTAAATATACTGAAATGCTATTATAATATTCTGTCTCTTTAAAACTTCCTTCCCATGCTGGAGATAAACCTTGAACTAGGGATGGGAATGAAGAAAACTTGGTTGGTACCCTAATATTCAGGCAAATAGTGAACATGCTGTGTGCAAGTAGAGTGAGATCTGTGTTTATTCAATGTTTTCTCAAATGTCTGTCAGCTAGGCCCACTGGGCATAGTGTAGGTAAATTATAAAAATGAATTTTGGCTATCTCAAAATAGGAAGTTATTTTATCTTTCAATTGTAACACATACAGAAAAAAAATAAGAAATGTGCTTCTCAATATTAAAGGATATATTTATGTGAATGTCATAATACTTTTCTTTCCATTGCTTTTTAATAATACATTTTATGAAGAAATGACACACATGTGATTTCAATGTAGAGTCATTTTTGCAATGCCAACCAAAATTTGGCAAAAAACATGAGGGAAGTGTCTTACATAAAAGAAAAACACTGGAGTCAGAAGTTTTAAAAGAATAACATACCTAAATCTTTATTTGCTATCAAGTAGGCTGATAAAAAAAATAAATTAATAAAATAAAATAATAAAACATTCAAAATGTTCTGAATCATCTAAACTTATCTTTAATTTAAATTGCTCATTGATTTCTGCCAAAGCTAAAAGCTTTTAGACAAATGAAAAAATCCTTATGAATATGTTGAATTTCACCAATCATAAGGCACACTAGAAACTTTAAGAAAATTTTAAGTGTGTGAGTTACCTGCTGATTTTGCTTTTGTTACCTCTTGAAATTATTAAGGAATATTTTGAAATAAGATCCTGAGATACCTTTAATGCAACTAACCTTTAAAATACTTTCTCATGAGTGTGGCAGGGTATGCTTCTGCAGTACTAGTATTCATCAAATTTATTGTGTGATAAGACTGCCTATTCAACTTCTATCTATAGACAAATTTTAGATAAAGTGCAGGACATCTTTCTTTACTGATCATTCCTCCTCCGTTATTGCTGAATACATAATCTCTTAGTTATACATACCAAATAACAAGAGACTATCATGCAATGATATCCAATTTACATAGAAATTATATCCATTCTTTACTTTGAGATCCCATTTATCTAGGTATTACTTTGCATTACAAAATCTAGACATGCAAGTTAACTCTCATTGAATAGCTCCCACCCTGAACCTCCAGAGAGAGCAGCAACCATTTGCGTAGTCTACAATTGTCACCTCCAACCCCCAGGAACAGTTTTTATCACAGAATTCATTTTCACTGTCTTTGCAAGGATATGCAATCGCTTGAATTGCTGGCTGCAGGGGATCTCAGTAATTTTTCTCACACAGTGGCACTGCAAAATTCACCCTCTACATGGGAAGGTGTCTCAAAAACTGAAGGGGTAACAAGGATTTCAAACTCTCACAGGGAAGAAACTAATTGTGCTTAATTGTGTTTTGGTTTGTGCTATAATAGAAATAATCTCTAATGCTATGTGATATGTACACAATAAATAGGTTTTCAGAATGATTAAACACTTTAGCCTCACTTCATCTAGTATTTTTAAAAGCCACTTGTTTGGGGCATAGTAGAAAACCAGAGCAAATATTTATGAAATCCTTTTATTTTAGTGCTGCTATTATGAGTATCTCCAATAATCTCATCTTTCCTAAAGAGTATGTTATCTTATGTTTTTGAAGTAACAACTAGAAAACAATACATGCATGTTATAAATTATTCATTTAAAAAATTTATAAATAGCATGTTAATTATGACTCATTTTAATTATTATTATTTTTTTATTAATACCAAGTATTTCTGGTTTCCTACAGGGCTTATGACCTGAGTATTTATTTTCCCATATTTTTCTCAAAAAAAAAAATAAAAGAATCCCAGATTATTTTAATAAAAATGACTGACAACAGCCCTGGCTAGGTGGCTCAGTTTATTGGAATGTCATCCCATATACCAAAAGGTTTTTTTTTAAATTTCTTTATTGGTTAAGGTATTACAAATGTGTCCTCATCCCCCCATTAACCCCCAACCTCCGCACCCCCACCACTCATGGTCTCATCCCCCTGTTGTCCGTGTCCATTGGTTTGGCTTATATGCATGCATACAAGTCCTTTGGTTGATCTCT
>NW_005355799.1:78008-83919 GCF_000412655.1 Myotis brandtii | reverse complement strand
TATATTCCTAGAAGTGGGATCACTGGGTCAAATGGGAGTTCCATTTTTAGTTTTTTAGGAAACTCCATAGTGTTCTCCACAGTGGCTGCACCAGTCTGCATTCCCACCCGCAGTGCAGAAGGGTTCCTTTTTCTCCACATCCTCTCCAACACTTGTTGTTTGTTGATTTGTTGATGATAGCCATTCTGACAGGTGTGAGATGGTACTGAATTGTCATTTTGATTTGCATCTCTTAGATGATTAATGACTTTGAGCATGTTTTCATATGTCTCTTGGCCTTTCTTCTGTCTTTTTTCAAAAAGTGTCTATTTAGGTCCATTGCCCATTTTTTGATTGGGTTGTTTATCTTCCTTTTGTTAAGTTGCATGAGTTCCCTGTAAATGTTGGAGATTAAACCCTTATCGGTGATATCATTGGCAAATATATTCTCCCATGCAGTGGGCTTTCTTGTTGTTTTGTTGATGGTTTCCTTTGCTGTGCAAAACCTTTTTATTTTTATGTAGTCCCATTTGTTTATTTTCTCTTTAGCTTCCATTGCCCTAGGAGCAGTATCAGAGAAGAAATTCCTTCGGCATATGTTTGCAATTTTGTTGCCTGTGGATTCCTCTAGTATTTTTATGGTTTCCCGTCTTACGTTTAAGTCCTTTATCCATTTTGAGTTTATTTTTGTGTATGGTGTGAGTTGGTGATCTAGTTTCATCTTTTTTCATGTACCTGTCCAATTTTCCCAGCACTATTTATTGAAGAGACTGTCTTGACAAGTTGTATGCTCTTGCCTCCTTTGTCGAATATTAATTGTTTTGAGTTTGATTCCTTTTCAGGGCACATACCTAGGTTATGGTGCACAGGAGGCAACCAAGTGTCTCCCTCTCTCTCTCTCTCTCATTCTCTTCTTTTTCCTCTCTTTAAGATCAGTGAAACATATCCTCAGGTGAGGATTAAAAAAAAAGAAAAGAAAAGAAAAAATGACTGTGGGAAGCCACCTTGCCAATACTGTCAGTGCACCAAGGAATGCAGAAGGCCAATGGGCCTTGGGTGTTAGCAGGACTAATGCTAAGCACATGTTGTTGAGATAGTGGTGGCTCAAGGCAATTCCCTAACAAACCTGATAATCCTTTTACTGTTTACCAAACTGTACCTTTGATATGCCTGTATGCATTGCTAGAGGGCAAGATGTGTATCTAAGATTGAATAAAAAGCAGACTGGGACCCAGTCTCTGGGGTGCCTCTTCAAAAAAGAGGTCTCCACCTGGTCCCCCATGACTTCTAAATTCATATTTCTCATATAGCATTTTCATTTGTGCATCGGCCCCTCCTTTAGATCCTGAACCCCCGCAGTGAAGGTCATGGCAACTGACAACATAAAGATTTTCATTTTGAAGAATTTGTTAAAGAGGAGTCAGTTTAACTCCAATAAAGATACTCCAAAGCATGAACCAAAAAGTAGACTGGAAATCATCTGTGGACAGGAAAAATATTAATTTAAATATATAAACTTTGTATTTTTAAAACTTGATAAAGTGTTACTGGTTGTGAAAAAAATTAAGGTGAAGTTGTTCTTGAAAAGATCACTTTTTCTAATTAATTACCTGATAATTTACTAACTAAAAATATATATATAAAAATTATTATTTCCTTATCCCTATCAACATTTCTTCATCTTTATTTTGGTTATTATAGAATAAGTTTCTGCCTTAGTAAAAAAAAAAAAAATCAAATTACAGTGGTTTAACACAACAAAGATTTACTTCATCATGCTACTTATCCATCACACTCTCCCTGGAGGCTCTACTCCCATAGTCACAAAGGACACTAGGCTGACATAGCTTCACCTTATATCTGCACCTTCTGAAACATCTAGTCACCTAGATCTGTGCATCAGGAGAATAACTGAGAGGTTTGCCAGATCTGTTACACATCATTCTGTTCACAACTCATTGCCAGAATTTATTACATCTTGATCCTCAGTTGATCACATGAATGTTGGAAAATATGGTGAGATTATGAATGTTTGTTGACCATCCCATTTCTGACATAAAAATTAAGAAGGAAAAGATAGGACCAGGTATAACATGTCCCTTCATTTTTAACATTCTATCATCTTAATTTTCATATCAACTTATTCCCACCTTTATTGGTTTATAAATCCCAGAAATTCTGTCACAGATTGTTAGCTTTTGCACATATCTCCATATTCATTCATGAGGCAATTTACTGGCATCACACTCATCCACCCACACTGATCCATTTATTCACACATCCACATTCACTTTTCATAACCTGAATATTTAGAAACATGGATTTTTATTCTTCTCTTCCACAGTGCTATCCTTGCTTTATAATAAAATGTCTTTTAAGTTCTGAACCACAGATCACTAAATTTTAAGAATAATAAGGTAATTATAGTAAAACTTAATATATACGTATATTATACATTGATTTATTAGTTTGTGACTCTCTAAGGAATAATTTGGTTTTCTTTATTCCGCTCATAACATTTTATGGGAATACTAGAGGGCCGGTGTATGGATTCATGCACCAGAGGGATCCCTCAGCCTGGCCTTCACCCTCTCACAATCTGGGACCCCTTGGGGGATGTCAGAAAGCAGGTTTTGGCCTGATTCCCGCAGGCCAGGCTGAGGAACCCCACCAGTACATGAATTCATTCATTGGGCCTCTGGTATGCATATTAGATCTTTGGTTAATTTCTTCCTGCCCTCCTCCCTCTCCCTTTCCCTCTGAGATTCATCAGTCTGTTCCATGTTTCCATGCCTGTGTTTTCTGCTGCTACGTTGAGCATCTGCCCCTTGATGGTTAGTGTGCATCATAGCTACTGGCTGGTCAACCGGTCATATATATATATATATATATATAGGCTTTTATATATATAAAATAAAATTCTATTTGTGACTTATAATGTTATATTTATTAGATTGAAAGATTAACATATGTCTATATTCTGCCTTAAATATGCTTCATAGTAAAGGCAAGTAGTGAGTAGTATATTAAATGACTTGCCTCTATTGTTCTATTGCCAGCCAGCATTTATTTTACTTTTTTTCCCAATTAGTCAAACTTTCCTGTATTTTAGGATTATTAGCTTGGAAGGACAATTCTTCTTTTTCAGAAGTAAAGTGATGTTCCCAGAGACAACAGCTGAGGGTTATCATAAGTAATCATATTTTCATTAGGTGGCCCAGTGTCATTGCACAGATGATTGTCCTCAGCTGTTACTCTCACTGTCCCTTCCTCTATAGGTGGTTTTTCTTCCACAGAACATTTAAAAAAATTATAACTGACTTCTAAGCTGTGATATAGTTCCCTAATGTTAGGAGATTTGGAAAAAATAAACTTTCTATGATATGTAAAAAATAACATGAATTCTTACATCAAGTCTCTTTGTTTAAACTAGGTATTAATAATGAGGTAGTTTTATGGAAGATCTAACTTTGAACATTTTGGAAACCAGAGAAGTAGCTGATTTTTAATTTTATAAAGAGAACTTTATTCTGTGATCACATATATTAAATATTATATTTTCATATATATAAAACATTGATATCAATAATATTAAACTATATTATGTAATAATTTGTTGCATATTGATTGTGACCAAAGTAACTGAGCAAGACTCCTATAGCCAGACAGATTCACTATCCATGTCCAGGTAAGTTGGCTTAAAGTCACACAGTTTTAAAATACTCATTAAGACAAAATTATTTTCTTATATTGATTTTATGATATTCTGGAAATATTTTTCTGTTTTCTATGTCTATGTTACATTTAAATATTGTAAAATAAATATTCAACTTTAAAAGTGAAAACATTTGCATATTACAATAAAAATGAAAAGGAGAAATTATAAATTTTTTTCACCTCTTGAGTTTCCTCAGAGAAAAACCATGAGGTAAAAAGAATGAGGCCAGTGGCCCAGCAGGTGTTGCTCAGTGGTTGAGTGTTGACCTATGAACCAGGAGGTCACTGTTTGATTCCAGGGCAGGGCACATGCCCGGATTGTGGGCTTGGTCCCCAGTAGTGGGTGTGCAGGAAGCAGCTGATCAGTGATTCTTCTCTCTCATCATTGATGTTTCTATCTCTCTCTCTCTCTTCCCCTCTGAAGTCAATAAAAATATATATTTTTAAAAAGAATGAGGAGAGTGGACTCAATAAGCAAATATTTGTTATATGAAAAAAAACTATAATTTTTCTATTTTTGGTATATTCAAGTAAATTATAATTATGAAGTTTTAATAGTGGTTTTGAATCTTTTGGGACTGATTTGTAAAGGATTTCCATTCTAGAGCCAACAGAAAAATCTATGGATAATTAATTCAAATCCTGTCCTACTTAGGTATGCAGGAATAAAAATTAGATAATATAATTGAATGTGTTATTGTTATCACACCAGAAGCATTTAAGAATATGCTTGAGCCCTAACCAGTTTGGCTCAGTGGACAGAGTGTTGGCCTGCTGACTGAAAGGTCCCGATTCTGGTCAAGGGCACATGCCCAGGCTGTGGACTCGATCACAGTGGCGGGGGGGTGGTGTGGGGAGGGGGCGGTGTAGAAGGCAGCAGATCAATGATTCTCTCTCAACATTGATGTTTCTACCTCTCTCTCCCTGTCCCTTCTTCTCGGAAATAAATATAAATATACATAGATATATGGATAGATTATAGATATAGATTAGATAGAGATAGAGATAGAGATATCTATAATAATAAAAGCGTAATATGCTATATTAGACTGGATGTCCTTCTGGATGTCCTTCCAGACAACCTTCCTGACAAAGCCGGGGCTGCAATGGAAGCCTGGGTGCCGGGTGCCAGAGGGAAGCCGGTGCTGGCAGCCAGGGGAAGGAAGGCCTACTCTTGCATGAATTTCATGCATCGGGCCTCTAGTAGATAGATAATATGCTTGAAAATTTTTTCTACTTATAGGTGAACTGAACTAAACATTTATTTCAATTGCTTTATGTCTTCTCACTTGTACTATACCTAATGAGCTTTTAAAATACGTATATACTAGGAGACCACTGCATAAATTTGTGCACCTTGAAAGG
Source organism: Myotis brandtii (assembly GCF_000412655.1). NCBI lineage: Eukaryota > Metazoa > Chordata > Mammalia > Chiroptera > Vespertilionidae > Myotis > Myotis brandtii. Next base: position 78,858 of record NW_005355799.1, on the reverse strand, counting down.
AATTGTGGACCATAAGGCTGCGGTGGGCACAGGGATGGGATTTGGCCCATCCTCTGCACCCCACCTGGCCCCTCCTACCATGGCCCCTGGTCCCCTGTCTGCAGGCAGCCTCACTCCCACCACCGCCGCTCCCACCCCCTGACAGTGCCAGCCCCATTCACACCTGCCGACAGCATGGAACAATTAGGGCCGGTGCCAGCAGTGGGTGTGAGCGAGGCTGGCGCCTTCAGTGGGTATGAGTGGTGGCTGCTGCCCCAATTACCCCTCAGGAGCAGCGGGAGGTGGAGAAGCACTCAGGGGCAAATGGGGCTGGCAGCCACTGCTCACACTCGCTGAAGGCGCGAGTGATTGAGACCAGCGCTGGCAGGGGGTGCGAGTACCAGGAAGGACCACGGCACACAGGAACAAAGAATTTTCAGTAACCACCAGAGGCTCCCCCTGATGACAGCGACCAGTGCCCTGCCTTGGTCTGGTGCCCTCACTCACCTGCTCCACTATCCTGGTGCGGCTGACTCCTGCCATGTTCCACACTCTGCTGCCTGCTAGCATCGCCAACCATGTTCCCTGCCCGCCCCCTGGTGGTCATAGCGACCAGTTGTTTGGTTGTTCTGCCATTCAGTCTATTTCCATATTAGGGTTTTATATATATACTAGAGGCCTGGTGCACAAAAATTTGTGCACTCGGGGGGTGGGGGGAGGGGGGTCCCCCAGCCCGGCCTGTGCCCTCTCGCAGTCTGGGACCCCTCGGGAGATAACAACCTGCTGGCTTAGGCCTGCTCCCGGGTGGCAGAGGGCAGGCCCAATCCCTAAGTGCAGCCCCTGGTCAGGCTCAGAGCAGGGCCGATTGGGG
>NW_005355799.1:76653-77101 GCF_000412655.1 Myotis brandtii | reverse complement strand
GGGTTTGTTTACCTTCTTATTTGCAACATAGTACATAGTTGCTTAGAGTTGCAGCTGAGAGGCTGGCAAGTGAGGCTGTGAACGTTGGAGTCTGCAGCAAGCAAGCCTCCCTGCTCGCTTCAGTGCCTGGCTGCCGGCCGCCATCTTGGCTGACAGTTAATTTGCATATACTCACTGATTAGCCAATGAAAAGGGTAGCGGTTGTACGCTAATTACCATGTTTCTCTTTTATTAGTGTAGATATAGAGGCCTGGTGCACAAAAATTTGTGCACTTGGGGGGGGAGTCCCTCAGCCCGGCCTGCGGCCAGTCACAGTCCAGGACCCCTTGGGGGGTGTCCACCTCTCGACTTAGGCCCACTCTCCAGGGGATCAGGCCTAAGGTTGCAGTCAGACATCCTTCTGGCAGCCAGGGAGCCCTCGGGGGATGTCCGACTAAAGCTTAGGCCC
>NW_005355799.1:67632-75859 GCF_000412655.1 Myotis brandtii | reverse complement strand
ACATTTCAATTAATATTTTATTAATTTTTAATTTTTTAATATTTTAATTTGAAATAATCTCATACATGTAAAAAAAAGTATAAAATACTACAGCATATTATATGTACCCTTCACCCAATTTCTTAGGTGTTAATAATTTAAACATAACCATTATACAACTAACAAAATTTGGAATATATTTTTCTTATAATCTCTTTAATGTTACTTAATCCATTTACTTTGTTTTTGTTAATCTTCACCCAAGGATATTTTTCCATTGAATTTTAGAGAGAGTGAAGGGAAAGGGAGAGACACATTGATTGGTTGCCTCCTGCACATGCTTTGATAGGGACTGGGGATCAAGCCAGCAACTGAGGTACATGGTCTTGACTGGAATCGAACCTGGGACCCTTCAGTCCATGGGCTAATGCTCTATCCACTGAACAAAACAGGCTGCAGCTTAATTCATTTACTTTTAATCTATATGTGTCTTTATATTTAAAGTGGGTCAGAGCCAGTGATCGGGGGTTATGGGGGTCCCCTGTCCAAGCCTGACACCTCTGGTGGAGGCATCAGGCCTGGGCAAGGGGCCGATCAGGAGATCGGAGGTTGATGGGGGTCGACGCCTCTGGCCCAGGTATCAGGCCTGTGCGAGGGCGGAGCTGGTGATCGGGAGGAGAGGGGGGTCCTCTGCCCTGGCCTGAATCCTGGGCCAGAGGCAGAGCCAGCCATTGGAGGGGAAATGAGGGTCCCCTGCCCAGGCCTGACACCTCTGGCAGAGGCATCAGGCCTGGGCAAGGGGCCGATCCTGCGATTGGAGGGTGATGGGGGTCAACGCCTGAGGGCTCCCAGTATGTGAGAGGGGGCAGGCTGGGCTGAGGGACACTCCCCCCCGCCACCCAGTGCACGAATTTCATGCACCGGGCCCCTAGTCATAAATAAAGAGACATAATCAAGTAATCTCTGGGCACTAAACCCTATTCACATAGTTCATTAAAATTAGATACAATTATAGTTTACTTTTTAAAAAAGTTCACTTTTTGTCACCTTTGTTTAAAGATATAAATAGAAATTCTGAGTTATAATAGAGTAATGGTGAAACCAAATTTCTTAAACTTCTTTATTGCATTAAAATTACTTAATGTTTTGATTGAAGGCATTTATCTCTTTTCCTTCCGGTTTAAAGTTATATACTTCATGCCTGGCTGGTGTGGCTAAGTGGTTGAGTGTTGACATATAAACTAAGAGGTCACAGTTCAATTTCCAGTCAAGACATATGCCCAGGTTGCGGGCTCAATCCCCAGTGGGGGGTGTGCAGGAGGCAGCCAATCAATGATTCTCATCATTGATGTTCCTATTTCTCTCTCCCTCTTCCTTCCTCTCTGAAATAAATAAAAATGGAAAAAATAAAGTACATACTTCATGAAAGCCTTACAGTATTTTTTATATTCACTTCAAATTGTATTAGAAACTGGTAATTTATGATTTCTTCAAACTGATGACATATTTTTTGCTACCTGTAAGAAGTAGTCACTTCAAATGATGATCCTGTCAACCCATTCTATTCTGTAATTCATAAAATAATATTCTGTATCTTGCTTCTAGAAAGCTCTACTCTAAAATTATATTTTTAGCTATATACATTTACAGCCAGATTTTTTAAGGGGCATCCACCATATCAAGTATAGTCCAACCACTGCTGGTGAATACAGTCATCATTATTCCCACCCTACAGTCTGGCATTTTTTCTCTTTAGTGGAATAAATTAGAAACCCAGATGAATAATCCAGTTAATACTCCACATAATTATTTTTAAAAACACATTTCTTGTTAAGCACAGATTTTGTAAGATTCAGTTTATAAGTTTTAATAAACAGCGTTCTCATTATTAACTACCATTTTCAAAACAAGTGAGACATGAGGAGCTCTTTTACAATCTTAGCAGATATAGATTATTGCTTCCTCTTTTTGCCTCTTCAGACACAGGGTGTGTTAAAGTGTACCCTATTTAATGGTCTCTGGTAGTTCATCATCACTTTGTGGTTCCTTTAACCATAGTCTCACCTTTGTGTACATTGCAACATTGAATCTCCCAGGTGTCCAACGTTGCTTTCAAATACCTGTAATACACATAATAATTCCCAGCATAAACAAGATAAATTAGCTTTGTATACTTTAAATAATTCTCCTCTTTGAAATATTGGTATAGTTAGAAAGTTTCTCTTTGATGCCACAGTTCTATAGGTCAATTTTTCTCTATGTCTAAAAATATGATTAGACTAGAAATACCATTGTGTATATTTTTGTGGATGAAATATTCAACATCAAGGCCTTAACTAGTGTTATAATTTGAACTGTTTAATAATAAAAGATTCAGCTAACATTCTTATCTTACATGTTTTACATTTTTGTTCCTGTGGAATAGGTTTGTGAATAAAATTTTCTGAATATCTTATGTCAGAAAAATACCATTTTAACCCAAAACATAGAGGCATGGAACAGACTGACATACATACCTCAATGTGGGGTTGGAGGGACGAAAAGAGAGAAACCAAAGAACCTATATACTTATATGCATAACCCATGGACACAGGCAATAGGGTAGTAAAGACCTGGGGTGGTAGGGGAAGCAAGGGGGGTGAGGGGGGAAATGGGAGATATCTGTAATTCTATCAACAATAACAATATATTAAAAAGAAAAGAATAATACCATTTTACATTTTATAGGGCTTTACATTATGTGGTGCTGGGGCATATGTTAAATTATTATATTTTCAATACCTCTGGAAATACACATAATTGTCTATATTTTCTGGGCATGAGAAAGGTTAGGAGGCCTGCCTTTTAATAACTGGTAGAAGTGGGACTCAAATAGAAATGCTGGTTTTGCTTCCTACTATAACATGCTATGATTTCCAATTGAAACTTTTCTTGGATGTTGGCACTGATGAACATTCAAATGAACGTTGGCTCTGAAGATATTAAGCTTACCTGAGGTGCAAGCTGTGTAGACTGTGAAGACCATTTTGGGGGTTCTGTATAAAGGTGAACCAAAATTATCCTTGGGAGTGATTTTATGATGTCTGCTTCCTTAAGTAAATGCCAGTTATTTCTTGTGTCCTGAAAAGACACTTACGCTTCCAAATGTTCCTCCAAAGTTCAAATGACAAATGTATGCCATCTGCAAACTGCAATTAAGGACATTAAAATTTATCTAAAAGGTTACTTCTCACTTACTCTTAAGATGTAGAAAGCAGGAAAAAAGAGTGTTCCTTCAAATTTAACAACCAGAAAGAGCCAGATAATATCAAAATAAAAACTTTCCTTGAAGGTTCTGAGATACTCAACTAGCCTTAGATAGACCTGTCTTTGCTCAGATGAGAAAGCCAGCACAACTGTGATGCAATGTAACTAAATAAATATTAAGACTAAATTTTCATTAATTGCTAAAGGCTAAATGTTGTCTTTCATGAGAGCTTAGGACCCTAGTGAGCCACAGACACAAGGGGAATTTGCACCACTCTTAGATTCTACTTCATGAACTTTCACTAGATACTCATAAGAAATACAAAGGGCAATATCGCTCAGTGGTACAGGTCTGAGAGAGGAAAGTGCAGCTTGTGTAGAAATTACAGGAGCTGGGCTCACACCTTTCATCCTGAAAACAAAACAAACAAACAAACAAACAAACAAAACAACAACAACAACAACAACCTCTTAACCCCCTAGAGGGGAATGAATTGTAAGCCCTTTCTCTTTTTGGACACAGATTAAAACACTTGTTGCTGAGAGAAGGGTAACATGGAGTGGAGTGGTATCAGAAAGCAGAGGCAGTCAGTTGCCCTGAGCCCAGATGATTAGTGACATTCCAACATTGCACAAGGGGCAGATCATTGAGAAAGACCCATGATACTCAGAGATACTAACATGCCTAAGACTGAGTCTAGACCAGGATACAGGACAAATGAAAACTCCCCCGACTGACTAGGAAGCTCTTCAAAATGAAAATCTAGAAGAAGGGACATGACAATTTCTAGGCATAAATACTGGGTACCTCAGTCTCTACTGCCCTACATATGCGGACAGTCTCTCAACTAAGGTGTTCACACACACACACACACACACACACACACACACACACACTCGCGCGCATGCACACACGCACAAAACCCACTACCTAAAACCCATTTGAAAGAATCAAGTAAGCAACAGAGCTGACTTAAAATGGGCCCTACATATTTGAACTACCAGATGAGAAGTTTAAAATAACTATGATGAATATGTTAAAAGAACTAATTTTAAAAAGTAGACAATATGCATGAACAAAAAAGAAAATATAGCACAGTTGTGAAAAATACAAGAAATGTTAGAGGAAGTTCTCCAAACAGAAGAAATATGACACCAAGTAGAAACTTCTATCCACTCAATGAAATCAAGCTTTACAAAGTAGTTAAAAGGCATACTTTTATAGATTTAAAGGCCATATGATTATTAGCTCACTAAAAATATAGTAGTAAATCACTTCAAATATAGGGAAAATATTGCAAAATATGTGAGGGATGAATTGAGAATATACTATATTAAGGCTATCCCACTACATGTAAAATAGTATAAAATTACTTAAAAATAAACTGTGATTAATCAAATTTGAGTATTGTGAACTCTAGAAAAACTAAAATATTTAAAAATTGGTATAATAATAATAGTATAGTTGAGATAAAATAAAAATTAAAAAAATTAATTCGTTCAAAGGCAAAAAGGAAGAGAGGCACTCTTCATCATATTCCCAACTCACAGAAAAGAAACAAATTGGAATCTTATAAAAGGTAAAACAAAACATTTCAAAAGAGGAGAAATTCGTCAAAAAAAATTTAAAAGGAGATATAATCAAAATGATTTCTGGGGTGTTTCAGTTGTTAGCCAAGCAAGAAATCCTATCCACCCAGGGACCTGTTAGTGACCTTTAACATGCCCTCCCTGAGACCAGGAAAGAGACACACCCATCTGCACAGCTAGTAAGAGACCCACCATCTGCATACCCTGAAGCAGATCCTGGTCTCAATGCCAGCCCTACTGACCATGGTTCTGGAAGTAGCCCTATCCCCTCAAAAATCATCCAGGCTTACCCAAGCCCCTGGTAATAGGGCCCCAACTACAGAATCCACTGTGGGCCACCAACAATATGATCCAGCTCTAACCTGCTCAACTATGATCCTGGAAATAATACTAACAGTCCAGGGACCTGGTAGAGGATTTTACCTGCTGAAACCAGTCTATAAAGACTAGAAGGAGTGTCTGTTCAGACATCAACCCAAGGTTCACAGAACACCAAGAATCAGGCAAACATGATACCACGAAAGGAAACTAATAAGTTCTAGCAACAAACCCTAAAGAAATATAGTCATACAAAAATAGCCAAAGAGAAGTTCTGAAAATGAAAGACACAATGACAGAACTGAAGAATTCAACAGAGAGCTTCAACATCTGGCATGATTATGTGGAAAAAGAAATCAGTAAACCTAAATGCAAGTAATTTGCAATTAGCCATTTAGAGGAATAAAAAGAATTAAAAAGTGAGGCACACAGAACCTATAGGACACTATCAAGTGAACTATAATACACATAATGAAAGCCCCAGTAAAATAAAGAGGTTCACAAAGTTTATATAAAAAAATAATAGCTAAAAATTCCCAATAGTGAGAGGTTATGAACACCCAGATATATGATGCTCAAAGGACTGAAAGCAAATTAGCCTAATGAAGATATTCCTGAGATACATTATAATCAAATTGTCAAAGGTCAAAGACAAAGTTTTAAAGTAAAGAAAAGAAACTTGTAAACACTTAGGAACTTCCATATTCTTACCAGGAAATTTCTCAGGGAAAACCTTACATTCCAGGAGAGAGAGGGATGATATATTTAGTGCTCAAAGAAATGAACTGCCCAACAAGAATATCATAGCCAGCCCTGCTGAAGTGACTCAGTTGTTAGAGTGGCTTCCAGTGCACAGCAAGGCTTCCTGATCAATTCCCGGTCAGTGCACACTCCTAGGTTTCGGGTTTGATCCACAGTCGGGGCACATAAAGAAGGAAAATGATCGATGTTTCCCTCCCATGTCTCTCTCTCTCTCTCTCTCTCTCTCTCTCTCACTCTCTCCCTCTCTCCCTGATTCCAATTACACACATATTAGGCTTTGTGCTATTGTGCCTAGGCCACTGTCATTTTTCAGCCTTTTACTTTCTGGTCTTCATTTTGAATGGTTTATATGACTACATCTTCAATCTTTTCTTCTGCTGTTTCCAATATGCTTTTAAGCTGATCCAATGATTGTTTAAATTCATAGGTTGCACTTCTCAGCTCTAAAAGATGCATTTGCTTCTTCTTCACAGTTTCTACTTATTCTCATTACATACACGTTTCCTTTAAATTCTTGAACATATTTGTAAGAGCTCATATCGTTCTTGCCTTGCAATTCCATTACCTTTGTCATTTTGCATCTCTCTTGATTTTTTTCTCCAGGTTATGGGCCACATTTTTCCTACCTGGCCACGTGTCTGGTAATTCTTTACTAGATGCTGGACATTGTGGCTGCAGCATTGCAGAGTGACTGCGTTTTGTTCTAGCAGGCAGTTCATTTACCTGCATCGCCCTCTGAAGCGTGTTAGAAAACCTTGCTGAAGTGAGTCTAGAGCTGAACTTATGCTGTGGTTCACCTCGCCCTCTTCTTAAGGTATAGCCTTTTGGGGTCTCTACTGAATTCCCCAGGATTGAACAAGTCCCTCCACTCTCGTTAGTGAGAACTTGAGTGATTCACAACTCTATGTAAGTTCTGGTCATTTTTGCTGGCTTGCCACCCCACAGTTTATTTTTTCCCCCATGGTTTTCTTTGCCCAGCCTCATAGATTCCCACCCTGGGCACACGTAGATCAGCATTAAATCAAAGACTCGGGAGGCCTCTGAAGATTTTTGGAGATCATTCACAATGCAGTTCCCTTTCCTCTGGTCCTCTGTTCCACACATGGTAACCATCTCAGTCCCCCTAAACTCTGGTGGTTGTTGCCCTTACCTCACCAGCTCTCCTGTGCTTCCCTTGAGCTCCCCTTTCTTGCATTAGGGTCATACAATTCCTCCAGGAAGAAAGCAGGGGTAATGATAGGGCTCGTATTGTCTGTTTCATGTCTTCCAATGACCACAGTACTGCTCAGCCTGCTGTCAAGTATCTGGAAGTGCTGTTTTATATGCTTTCTCTAGTGTTATGGTTGTTTGTGGTGGAAAAACATGTCCAGCACCAATTATTCCCTCATGGAAAGACAAAATAAGGGACAATTGGAGAACCAATACAAATAATAATACTAACAGATTATATCCATTGAATGAAATAGGATCCATGTGTCTACTCGTCTGTGAATAAAAAATAAATAAATGGGGAGAAAAGAAAGCTTTTTCCTCAGAGTAGCATGCCAACTAATAAATGTACAAGGAATGATAGAATTAGAAAATCACCATTTGGCAGTCATCATAGTAATAATTAATTCCGCCAAGAGACATCAGTCGATGATAAAACTTGTAATAAATATTTGATGAGGAGTGGGCTACTTACATAGTTCCCAAGTACTCCCCTCCCCAAAAAAAGATCCTTATTAATTACAAAAAAAGAAAGAGGAACTTTGCAATAAACTTGATAGATACCACCCGTGATAAAAGTTTACGAAGCCGGTAATGGGACTTATCAAAATCATGCCAGCAGATGGGATGTGCTATGGACTGCTGGGTGATGGGCCCTGCTCTGTGTGTGACAGGGGGCGGTGCCCCAACCCCCCAATCGGCCCTGCTTTGAGCCCGACCAGGGGCTGCACCTAGGGATTGGGCCTGCCCTCTGCCACCCGGGAGCAGGCCTAAGCCAGCAGGTCGTTATCTCCCGAGGGGTCCCAGACTGTGAGAGGGCACAAGTGGGGCTGATGGACACCCCCCCACCCCTGCCAGTGCACACATTTTTGTGGACCGGGCCTCTAGTATATATCTTCCACTTTCAAAGGCTGTTAAGCAGGGTAATATGCCTCCCAGCACCAGGATCAGCAGAGTCGTGAGGCCTCCCGAACCCAGAATCAGCGGAGCTGGGAGGCCTCCTGGCACCGGGATCAGTGGAGCTCCGAGGCCTCACTGCCCCGGTGTCAAGTAGAGCCGCGAGACCTCCCGGCCTGGGATCAGTGGAGCCGTGAGGCCTCCTGGCCCCTGGAGCAGCATGACA
>NW_005355799.1:56016-65882 GCF_000412655.1 Myotis brandtii | reverse complement strand
ACATGGCAACCACAAAGAAGAAACCTACAGCAGATATCCAAAGAGCAAGAGAAAATAATAAAAGTATTCCACTACAAAAAAAATCAACGAATCTCAAAATAAGATAGCAAAAGAAGATGAAACAAAGAAATGATAAAAAAAAAATCAAAAACAACTTAAACAGGGCAATGATATATCTTTACCTATCAATGTGCTATAATAATAAATAGATTAAAACGTATAATCAAAGCACAGAGTTGCTGAAAAACCTTTTTTTAAAAGCAGGATCCAACAATATGCTACCTACCAGAAACTCACTTGGATGTTAAAGATACACATCAGCTGGAAGTAAAGGCATGGAAAAAAATATTCCGCTTAAATGGTAACTAAAAGAGAGCAGGAGTTACTATACTTGTATCAGACAAAATAGATTTTCAGTGAAAATCACAGTGATAAAGAAGTAATTATAAAGGGGTCGATCATCAAGAGGCTATACAAATTGTCAATATATATGCACTCACCATCAGAGCACCTAAATATATTAAGCAAGTAAGAACAGAATGGAAGGAAGAAAAATATAGCAATAAAAGTAAGACACTTTAAATTTCTACTTTCTGGATAATATTCAGACAGGAATACAATAAACAGCAGATTTAAAATAACATCATAGACCAAATAGACCTAACTGACATTCCATCCAACAGCAGCACATTCTTCTAAAGTGCATACAAAACATTCTCCAGGATAGATCATATGTTGGGCCCAAACACAAATCTTAAAAAGTTAAGACTGCAATTATATCAACTACCCTTTCTGACAATAATGATATGAAACTAGAAATCAATATCAGGAGAAAAATGGAAAAATGCACATAATGTGATCATTACACAATACATTCCTGAGAAAGTAATGGGTCAAAGAAATCAAAAGGGAAAGAAAAAATACCTTGAAACAAATAAAAATGGAAACACAACATGCCAAAACTTATAAGATGCAGCAAAAACAGTTCTAAGAGAAAATGTTATAGTAATAAATGTCTAAATTATGAAACAGTAAAGACTGCAAATAAACAACTCAATACTTCAATAAACTAGACAAAGAATAAACTAAGCCCAAAGTTATCAGAAGGAAGAACATAATAAATATTAGAGATGAGGTAAATAAAATAGAAACTAAAAATGATCAACATAACTAAGAGTTGTTTTTTGGAAAGATACACAAAATTGACAAATCTTTAGATTAACCAAGAGAAATAAGGACTCAAATACATAAAATTGTAAATGAAAGAGAAGAAATACATTACAACTGATATCACCAAAATACAAAGGATTAGAAGGAACTACTATTAAAAATATACACCAAAAAATGGGACAAGGTAGAAGAAATGGAAAAATTCCTACAAACATACAAAACCGAATCATGAAGTAATAAAAAATAAGGACAGACCAATTACAAGGAAGGAGATTAAAGCAGTAATGGAAAATATATCCCAACAAAGAAAACTCAAGACAAGATAGCTTCACATGTGAATTTTCCAACACTTGTAGAAAAAAATTAATGCCCATCCTTTTCAAAAACTTCAAAAAATTTGAAGAGGAAAAAAACTCCTGAACTCATTTTATGAGGCCAGCATTACCCTTATACAAAAGCCAGATAAAGACATTACAAGAAAAGAAAATTAAAGGTCAATATTCCTGATAAATAGATACAAAAATCCTCAACAGAGTACTAGCAAACCAAATTCAAAAGCACATTGAAAGGATCGCCTACTATGATCAAATGGAAATAAAACCTGAGATGCAAGGATGGCTCAATATATGCAAATTAATAAATGTAATACATCATGGTTACAGACCAAAGGATAAGAATCATATGATCACCTAAATAGATGCAGAAAAATAATTTGACAACATCCAACATCCTTTTCTGATAAAAATGCTAAACAGATTAGGTTGGGAAGGGATTCACCTTAACATATTAAAGGCAATATATGATAACCCCACAGTTAGCATCATATTCCATGGTGAAAAGTTGAAATTTTTTTCTCCAAGATCAGGAACAAGACAAAGGTTCTTATTCATACCATTTCTATTCAACATAGTATTGGAAGTCCTAGATAGAGTACTTAGGCAAGAAAAAGAAATAAAATGCATTCAAATCATAAAGGCAGAAACTAAATAATCTAATTACAGATAACATGATTTTACACATAAAAAGTCCTAAAAACTCCACCCGAAGGACTTGTATGCATGCATATAAGCATAACCAATGGACATAAGACACTGGGGGGTAGGGGAGGCCAGGGCATTGTCAAGGGCGGGGGGAAAAAAGAGACGTATGTAATACCCTTTGTAATCCTTTAAGCAATAAAACAATTAAAAAAATAATAACTTAAAAAATAAAATAAAATAAAATGTAAAAAAAAAAAATCCACCAAAAAAACTGTTAGAAGTGATCAGCAAAATCAGTAAAGTTGAAGGATACAAAATCAATATGCAAAAATCAGTTTTGTTTTTATATGCTAGTGATGAATTGTATAAAAAAAATACTCAAACAGCCTGGCCTGCAGGGCTCAGTGGTTGAGCTTTGACCTATGAACCAGGAGGTCACAGTTCCATTCCTGGTCAAGGCACATGCTCAGGTTGCGGGCTTGACCCCCAGTGTGGGATGTGCAAGAGGTAGCTGATAAATGATTCTCTTTCATCATTGATGTTTCTAGCTCTCTCTCCCTCTCCCTTCTTCTCTGATACCAATAAAAATATATTTTTAAAAATACTTAAAGAAAACCATTTCCAATAGTATCAAAAAGAATCTCTATATATAAAAGGCTAATATGCAAAGTGTCCCCTTGGGAATTTGACCCAAAGACCAGGAGTTTGTCCAGGAGACCAGGCATCCGATTGCTCGCTATGACATGTGCTGATCACCAGGGGGTGGTGTGGAAGAAGGAAGGTCCTGGTGGGCAGCCAGAAGGCCTCGATCGACTGGGCCTAGGGACCCTACCCATGCACGATTCTGTGCACTGGGTCTCTAGTAAAATAATAAGGAATAAATTGAACTGAGGAGGTGAAATATCTGTACACTGAAAACTATAAGACATTGATCAAAGAAATTGAAGAAGAAGCAAATAAGAATAATACACCAAGTTCATAGATTGTAAGAATTATTGTTATTGAACGCAGAGCAGGGTAACGATTATTTAAGAACCAGCTCTGGGCAGTTGACCTCCCCAAACCAGTTTTAAGTAGAGAAGCTGTTTAGCCTCAGAGGCCAACCCCAAAACACTGCCACCCAGAGGCTGAGCCACAAACTGACTCTTAGGTGAACACAAATTAAGGCAGTCTGGATCACAAATACGGCCTGCTTTAAAATCAGGACTGTGATTTACAACACGGAGGAACAGTGTATCACAGGGAAATTCAACACTCTCCTAAATACCTGGCAGGACTAAGCAGATCCAAGCAACAGCAGCCTCCTGATCACCACACCCTCTGTCTGAGGAACAGCAGCTGTACGTGAAGCCTCCCCCCACCAGCCAGAAGAGCCACCACAGCTGTGAACAACACCCACCAGAGGAGCTGCTGCCAACTGAGGAGCAGCTGCTACCGCAACCACCCAAGGAGCAACCACAGCCCAAGGAGCCACTGCCACCCAGGGAGCAGCCACTGAACGACTCAACATCTAGATATGTCAGTGAGATCAAACATGGGTAGGCAAAGAAACCCCCAAAGGAAAGAAAAGGAGGACTCGCCAGAAAAGCAGCTAAGTGAGACAGAGGCATGCAACATGACAGAAAAAGAATTCAGAATAAGGGTCCTAGCGTGCATAAACCGGATGGAGGAAAAAATCAACTACTTATGCAAGAAGCAAGAAGAAACAGATGAAAAAATCAATAACTTATGCAAGACCCAAGAAGAAATGAAGAGCGATATAGCTGCAATAAAAAACACCATTGAAAGCATCAACAGTAGACTAGGAGAAGCGGAGGACCGAATTAGTGAATTAGAAGACAAGGAAGCAAAACACACCCAAACTGTACTGCAATTGGAGAAAAAAATTAAAAGACAGGAGGAGAGCCTAAGGGAGCTTTGGGACAACATGAAACGAAACAACATACGAATAATAGGGGTGCCAGAACAACAGAAAGATGAACAAGGATTAGAAAACCTACTCGAAGAAATAATATCAGAAAACTTCCCTGAGGTGGGGAAGAAAAAAGTCACACAAGCACAGAGAGTCCCAAACAAGGTGAACCCGAAAAGACCCACACCAAGACACATCATAATTACCATGGCAAATGTTCAGGACAAAGAGAGAATCTTACAGGCTGCAAGAGAGAGACGGAAAGTTACATACAAGGGATCTCCCATTAGATTATCAAATGATTTCTCAACAGAAACACATCAGGCCAGAAAAGAATGGACAGAAATTTACAAAGTGATGCAAAGCAAAGGACTGAACCCAAGAATACTCTATCCAGCAAGGCTATCATTCAAAATTGAAGGGGAAATAAGAAGCTTCACAGACAAAAAAAGGCTAAGGGAGTTTATCACCACCAAGCCAGCAATGCAAGAAATGCTAAAGGGACTGGTGTAAAAAGAAGAAATAAAAAGCTCAGAAAGAAAACAGCCACACAAAAAAAGAAATGGCTACAAACAAGTACCTTTCAATAATAACTTTAAACGTAAACGGACTAAATGCTCCAACCAAAAGACATCGAGTGGCTGAATGGATAAAAAAACATGACCCATACATCTGCTGTCTACAAGAGACCCACCTCATTAGAAGGGACTCACACAGACTGAAAGTGAAGGGATGGAAAAATATCTTTCACGCAAATGGAAAGGAAAAGAAAGCTGGGGTAGCAATACTTATATCAGACAAAATAGACCTCAAAGTGAAGGCCATAACAAGAGATAAGGAAGGCCACTTCATAATACTAAAGGGATCAATACAACAAGAAGATATAACCCTGGTAAACATATATGCACCCAATGCAGGAGCACCCAAATACATAAAAAAACTCCTGGAAGATATCAAAGGAGAGATCGACAACAATACAATCATAGTAGGGGACTTTAATACACCACTGACATCACTGGATAAGTCCTCTAGACAAACAATCAGCAAAGAAACAGCAATCCTAAATGACTCACTAGATCAGATGGACTTAATAGACATCTTCAGAACACTTCACCCCAAAGCCATGGAATATACATTCCTCTCAGGTGCTCAAGGGACATATTCAAAAATAGACCACATATTGGGTCACAAGCAAAGTCTCCACAAATTCAAGAAGATTGAAATCATAAAAAGCTTCTTCTCAGACCACGATGGCATAATGTTAGAAATAAACTACAATAAAAACAACCCAAAATACTCAAACACTTGGAAGCTGAATAGCATGTTATTAAATATTGATTGGGTTACCAATGACATCAAAGAAGAAATTAAAAACATCCTGGACACTAATGACAATGAAAACACAACAATCCAAAACCTATGGGACACAATGAAAGCAGTCCTGAGAGGGAAGTTTATAGCTCTACAGGCCTATCTCAAAAAACAAGAAAAAATGGTAGTAAATCATCTAACTCTACAACTCAAAGAATTAGAAAGAGAGCAACAAGAAAACCCCAGAGTGAGCAGAAGGAAGGAGATAATAAAGATTAGAGCAGAAATAAATGACATAGAGACCAAAAAAACAATACAGAAAATCAATGAAACCAAGAGCTGGTTCTTTGAAAGGATAAACAAGATTGACAAACCTCTAGCCAGGCTCACCAAGAAGCAAAGAGAGAGGACCCAAATAAACAAAATCAGAAATGATAGAGGCGAAATAACAACAGACCCCACAGAAATACAAATGATTGTTAAAAAATACTATGAACAACTCTACTCCAACAAACTAGACAACCTGGAGGAAATGGACAAATTCCTAGAAAAATACAACATTCCAAAACTTAATCAGGAAGAATCTAAAAATCTCAATAGGCCAATAACTATGGAAGAAATTGAAGCAGTCATCAAAAAGCTCCCAGCAAACAAAAGCCCAGGACCAGATGGCTTCTCAGGGGAGTTTTACCAAACTTTCAAGGAAGAACTAAAACCTATCCTCCTCAGACTACTACAAAAAATTCAGGAGGAAGGAACACTTCCAAGCTCATTCTATGAAGCCAGCATCACCCTAATACCAAAACCAGGTAAAGACAACACAATGAAAGAGAATTACAGGCCAATATCCCTCATGAACATAGATGCCAAAATCCTCAACAAAATCTTAGCAAATCGGATCCAACAGTACATCAGAAAGATCATACACCATGACCAAGTAGGATTTATCCCAGGGATGCAAGGATGGTACAACATCCGTAAATCAATAAACGTAATACATCACATAAACAAATTGAAAGAAAAAAACCACATGGTCATATCAATTGATGCAGAAAAAGCATTCGACAAAATCCAACACCCATTTTTGATAAAAACTCTCAGCAAGGTGGGAATAGAAGGATCATACCTCAACATAATAAAAGCCATATATGACAAACCCACAGCCAACATCATACTCAATGGACAAAAACTAACACCATTTCCCCTAAAAACAGGAACAAGACAGGGATGCCCACTCTCACCACTCCTGTTCAACATAGTACTGGAAGTATTAGCCATTGCAATTAGACAAGAAGAAGAAATAAAAGGCATCCAAATTGGAAAAGAGGAAGTAAAACTGTCCTTATTTGCAGACGACATGATATTATACATACAAAACCCTAGAGACTCCATCAAAAAACTACTAGACTTAATACATGAATTTGGCAATGTAGCAGGATACAAAATTAACCCCAAGAAATCTGAGGCATTTCTATACACCAATAGTGAACTTTCAGAAAGAGAGATTATAAAAACAATCCCATTTACCATCGCACCAAAAAAATTAAGCTACCTAGGAATAAACTTAACTAAAGAGGTAAAAGACCTCTACTCAGAAAACTACAGGACATTGAAAAAAGAGATAGAGGAAGACATAAAGAGATGGAAGAACATACCATGTTCTTGGATTGGTAGAATCAACATCATTAAAATGTCCATACTACCCAAAGCAATCTATAAATTCAACGCACTTCCCATTAAAATACCAATGGCCTACTTCAAAGATCTAGAACGAACTCTCCAAAAATTCATCTGGAATAAAAAAAGACCCCGAATAGCTGCAGCGATCCTGAGAAAGAACAAAGTAGGTGGGATCTCAATGCCAGATATCAAGCTGTATTACAAAGCCACTGTTCTCAAAACTGCCTGGTACTGGCACAAGAACAGACATATAGATCAGTGGAATAGAATAGAGAGTCCAGAAATTAGCCCGAACCAATATGCTCAATTAATATTTGACAAAGGAGGCAAGAACATACAATGGAGCCAAGATAGTCTCTTCAATAAATGGTGTTGGGAAAATTGGACAGATATATGCAAGAAAATGAAACTAGACCACCAACTTACACCATACACAAGAATAAACTCAAAATGGATAAAGGACTTAAATGTACGACAGGAAACCATAAAAATTCTAGAAGAATCCAAAGGCAACAAAATCTCAGACATATGCCAAAGCAATTTCTTCACTGATACAGCTCCTAGGGCAGTTGAAACTAAAGAGAAAATGAACAAATGGGACTACATCAAAATAAAAAGCTTCTGCACAGCAAAAGAAACCATCAACAAAACAACAAGAAAACCCACTGCGTGGGAAAACATATTTGCCAACGTCATATCTGATAAGGGCCTAATCTCCAAAATTTATAGGGAACTCATACAACTTAACAAAAAGAAGATAAACAATCCAATCAAAAAATGGGCAAAGGATCTAAATAGACACCTTTCAAAAGAGGACATTCAGAAAGCCAAGAGACATATGAAAACATGCTCAAAGTCACTAATCATCCGAGAGATGCAAATCAAAACAACAATGAGGTACCATCTCACACCTGTCAGAATGGCTATCATCAACAAATCAACAAACGACAAGTGCTGGAGAGGATGTGGAGAAAAAGGAACACTTGTGCACTGCTGGTGGGAATGCAGACTGGTGCAGCCACTATGGAAGACAGTATGGAGTTTCCTCAAAAAACTGGAAATGGAACTCCCATTTGACCCTGTGATCCCACTTCTAGGAATATATCCCAAGAAACCAGAAACACCAATCAGAAAGGATATGTGCACCCATATGTTCATAGCAGCACAATTCACCATAGCTAAGATCTGGAAACAGCCTAAGTGCCCATCAGTAGATGAATGGATTAGAAAACTGTGGTACATCTACACGATGGAATACTATGCTGCTGTAAAAAAGAAGGAACTCTTACCATTTGCAACAGCATGGATGGAACTGGAGAGCATTATGCTAAGTGAAATAAGCCAGTCAATGAAGGAAAAATACCACATGATCTCACTCATTCATGGATAATAAAGACCATTACAAACTTTTGAACAATAATAGATACAGAGGCAGAGCTGCCTCAAACTGATTGTCAAACTGCAGTGGGAAGGCCAGAGAGGGTTGGGGGGCAGAAGGGAGGGGAGTAAGAGATCAACCGAAGGACTTGTATGCATGCATATAAGCATAACCAATGGACATAAGACACTGGAGGGTAGGGGAGGCCAGGGGATTGTCAAGGGCGGGGAAAAGAAGGACACATATGTAATACCCTTTGTAATACTTTAAGCAATAAAAAAATTTAAAAAAAAAGAATTATTGTTATTATTATTGTTTGTTTGCTTTTTGTTAATCCTCACCTGAAGATATTTTTCATTGATTTTTAGAGAGACTGGAAGGGAAGGGGAGAGACAGAGAGAGTGAAACACCAATGTGAGAGGGACACATTGATTGATTGCCTCCTGCATGCATCCCCAGCTGGGGCCTGAGATGGAGCCTGCAACCAAGGTGCATGCCCATGACCAGAATTGAACCTGCAACTGCAACCCTTCAGTCTGGGGGCCAACTCTCTATCCACTGAGCCAAATTACCCAGGGCAGGATTAATATTATTAAAATGTCTATAGTCCCCATGCAATTTACAGACTCAATGCAATCTCTGAAAACGTCCAATGGCATTTTTAACAGAAATAGAAAAAAAAATCCTATTTGACAAGGGTGTTAGGAACACACTGTGGGGAAAGGATAATCTAGTCAATAAATCATTTTGCACAAACTGTATGTAAAAGCACATAACTGCTCCTTTATATTGCACCACTTAGAAAATTTAAATTGCTATGGATTAGAGAATTAAATGTAAGACCTGAAACAGTAATACTCATAGAAAAAAAATAAAAACATGGAGGAAAAGCTTAACATTGGTTATGGCAATGCTATTTTTGGATATGACACCACAAGCACAAACAACAATAAGAAAAACAAGTAGGACTACCTTAAACTAAAAAGCTCCCGCTCAGTAAAAAGAAAGAAATCAACAAAATGAAAAATAAACCTCTGGAATGAGAGAAAATATTCACAGAGAATATATAATATATAGTATATATTATACATTAAAGAGTTAATGTCCAAAATATATAAGAAACTCATACCACTTATAGCAAATTTTTTTAGAGGATATGAACAGCCCTTTTTTTTCAAAAGAAGATATACAATTGCCCAACAAGTACATGAATAGATAATTGCAGAATAATTCACAATACTTAAGACATGAAAATAATATCCATTGATAGAAATGCATAAAGAAAATATGACTACACTCTCACACACAAATTATATATATACTAGGGGCCCGGTGCACGAAATTCGTGCACTGGGTGGGGGGGGAGTGTCCCTCAGCCCAGCCTGTCCCCTCTCACATACTGGGAGCCCTCAGGCGTTGACCCCCATCACCCTCC
>NW_005355799.1:34984-54929 GCF_000412655.1 Myotis brandtii | reverse complement strand
GCCCCCGGCTCTTAGCTCCCCCCTGGGTTTCCGATCACCGTCAGTGGCAGGGGGCTTCTTCCGTCCTTTCCCTTTCGCCTCCCAGCATTGTGCCTACATATGCAAATTAGCCGCCATCTTTGTTGGCGGTTAACCGCCATCTTGGCTGGCAGTTAATTTGCATATCACCCTGATTAGCCAATGGGAAGGGTAGCGGTGGTACGCTAATTACCATGTTTCTCTTTTATTAGATTAGATATATAATTTTAATATTATTCAGCCAGAAAAAAAGATAGAACTCCTACTATTTGTGACAACATGGATGGACTTGAGGGCATTATGATCAGTGAAATAAACTAGACACAGAAAGACAAATACTGTATAATCTCATTTATATGTGGTATCTAAAAACATTGAACTCATAAACAGAAAGAAGACTGGTGGTTACCACAGACTTAGGGGCAGAAAAAAATGCGTAGATGCTGGTCAAAGGGTACAAACGTTCAGTTATAGTGTGTATAAGTTCAGGCAATCTAATGTACATTATGGCTACATTGTATATTGAAAAGTTGCTATGAGAGCAGAGTTTTAATATTCTCACTATAACAACAATAATAAAACGGAAATTATGTAGGATAAAGAATATGTTAAGTAACGTTATTGTGGTGAGCATTTCACAATATACATGTGTATGAAATCATCACATTGTATATCTTACACTTATATAATGTCAATGATATCTCAATAAAGCTGGAAAAAATAAATCATAAAATAAAAACTAATATTTGGCAACATAGATAAAACATAAATATAAGAATATCCTTAGCATTTTAACTATTCTTGCCGGTAACTGGCAATTTAAAAATATTACTCTTCCTAACAATCAAATAAATACAAAATAAAACCATTTTTGTACACATTATTTTAAATATTTATTACTGGTATGCTCTTGTGAACACAAACACTCTAACATATAATTGATATAAGGTTATTGGGTACAATCTTCCAGGTGGCAATGAATAATATATTCAATATTTAAGTAGTATCCATCCCTTTATGATTCTTTAAAAACATTTTTATTGCAAAAATTTATCCTAAGGAAGTAATCAGAGAAGTTCACAATATAGAGTGTCCCAAAAATGTATACACGCACTTTGAATAATTATAAAGGCAGTGTTTATTAAAATACATTTAATTTTCAAAACTGAGCTATCAGCTATTAAAGTGTGTATACATTTTGGAGAGACATCCTGTATATATAGAAAGGATGTTTACTTAGCATTGTTTTTTGTGTTGTTGTTGTTTTTAATCCTTACCCGAGTATGTTTCTAATTATTTTTTTAAGAGACAGAGAAACATTGATGCCTTCTTCATTTGCCCCGACTGGGAACAACCTAGGTATGTTCCCTGATCGGAAATCAAACCTGAAACCTTTTGGTGTATGAGATGACACTCCAACCAACTGAGCCACCCAGCCAGAGCAGCACTTTTTAAATAAGGTTAAGTTGATAATACCCCAAATTCATTTATATTAAAGTAGATGAATTCATCACACATAAGTGTCTATATTGAATACTAGTATTGTTGGAATGTTTCATGTTTTACTTTATATACATAAATTGCTTATTAAATTAGTGATATTGATACCAGGATGTGGTGTTAGGGTCTGAGTTCATTGTCTACCAAAATTGAAAAATGAGTTCACGGGAAAGCGAAAGCTAAAGCAAAGTTTATTGAGAGATATACAGACTTCCTCTAGCAGGGAGGGGACCCAAGTAGGTTTCCACCTAAGCACCCTGTTTAGGGGTATATATATGCCCTGCTGGCTTCTGATTGGTTCTTCCATGGAAACTCTTCCTCTACCCATAGAGGAAGCTCTCTGCCTAGGGTAGAGGAAGCTCTCTGTCCAGGTTAGAGGAAGCTCTCTGTCTAGGGTAGAGGAAGCTCTCTGTAAAGAGGTGTTGGTTCTTCCCTGCCCAGTTGGGTTTCCCCAGCAACTCCTGCCCAGCTGGGATTTTGTCCAGCTGGGTTGCCTTAGCAACTAGTCAGCAAGCTATAGCCTGTTATTCTTGGACTTCCCTACTTTCATTCTCTCCCGTGATCCCTTCCCTATTTAACTGTCCCTCTTCTATCTCCTCAATATGAAGTGAAGATATTTTCATTTTCTTAGATTAAGAGCACAATTTATTTAAAAATAAAATCTGTGCACAATAAACAAATGTTTAATAATTTAACAAAATAGGATAGAAGTAAAGTCAAAATGTTTGCTCCATTATTCTGTCTTACAGTTTAAGAAAAGTATCCTATATTATAAGAGGTTAATATGAAAATTGTCCCCTCAACCGGGAGTTCAACCAGGGGGTGGGGCCAACCCGCCAACCACCTGCAGCCCCTCCCCCCAGCCTGCCTGGCCCAATCGGCTGACCCTACCCGTGCATGAATTTGTGCACTGGGCCTCTAGTTTAAGTATAAAAAAATTAAATGTAAGATTAAAATGAACTCTTCAGTATAAAGTAAGATAAAAAAAATAAGAACAAGTGAATTGATCTGCATTCAAGAAAGGTATGGGGAAAAGGACCTCAAAATATGTAAATTGGATGTCACAATTCCATTGCTTACATCACAAATGACTGGAGGCCAACTACTTGTCGTCCTCAGAGTTCATAATAGGGATTCAGATTCCATAGGAACGCTGAGGAAGCCCATCGGCTCTCCTAACTGTGGCTGTGCAGTTTAATAGGCACAAAGGATGACAGAAGCCACACTAAGAATGCATGCCTATTGTTACATAAGCCTTTTCTTAATAGTGTAAATATTAACATTTCCAAAATACAAGGGGAACAATTTATTGTAAAAAATGAATTTAATAAAATTAACCAATTTTAATATAAAATATTACTTGATAGAATAAAAAAAAAAGCTGTTGACAGTATTGGTGAGAAGGGATAACCTTTGCCTTCTACATGGTCTTAGTGGGAAAGATTCAAGTTTCTTACCATTGAGTATGACATCACCTGTAGGTTTTTTAGTCTTTATCATTCAGAGAAAGTTTCCTTTGATTCCTACTTTATTAAGAGTTTTTGCTGTGAATGGGTGTTGAATTTATCAAATGCTTTTACTACATTTACTGATATGATCATGTGATTTTTCTAGTATAGTTCTTTTAACATGCTGGATTACCTTAATTCATTTTCAAATGTTGAATCTGCCTTGAATATCTGGAATGAATCACACTATTTCATGGTGTATAATTCTCTTTACTGTTGGATTCAATTTGCCAATATTTTGTTAAAGATTTCTGTAACTATGATCATGAAAGAAATTGTCTGCAGTTTTCTTTTCTTATAATACCTTTTATGATTTTGGTATTTGAGTAATTCTGGCCTTATAGAACAAATAAGAAAGTGTTCTCTTTGTTTCTATCCTCTGGAAGAGATTTTACAAACAACTGGAATCATTTCTTCCTTAAATGTTTGAAATAATTCACTAGTGAACCCACCTGGACCTGGTTTTTCTTTTTAGGGAAGTTATTAATTAACATTTAAATTTATTTAATAGACATAGACCTATTCAAATTTTCCATTTCTTCTTCTGTGAGTTTTGGCAGCTTATATCTTGTCCATTTTATCCAGGTCATTAAATTTGTAGGCATAGAGTTGTTCAGAATATTCCTTTATTATCCTTGTTATATATATAGGATATATAGATATCCCTTTTTCATTTTTAATATTAACAATTTGTGTCTTTTCTCTTTTATTCTTAATTAGTCCAGCTAGACACTTATCAACCTAATAGCACTTTTCAACAAAATTTAATTTTATTGAATTACTTACTGAGTTTTTGTTTTCAATGACAGTAATTACTGATCTAATTCTGGTTATTTTTTTCTGCTTATTTTTGATTTAATTTTCCCCTCTTTTTCTTATTTCCTATGGTAAAAACTCAGATTATTGATTTATATATTTCTTCTTTTCTAATATATGCATTCAATACCATAAATTGCCCTTTTGCTGTGCCGCACAAAATTTGATAATAATCTTTTCATTTTCAATTAGTTCAAACTCTTTTTCCATTTCTCTTGAGGTTTATTCTTTGACCCATGTGTTATTTAAAAGTATGTTATTTAATATTCACATATTTTAGGAATTTTTAGTTACCTTTCTGTTACTAATTTTTATTTAATTCCATTGTGGCCTAAAAGGAGCTATTGTATGATTTCTTTTCTTTTTTTTTTAATTTGTGAAGGTGTGTTTTACACTATCCATCCTTTTTTGTATTCTGTCTACTTTCTCTATTAGAGCCTCTAGCCTATTATAGTAATCATAGATCTTTTAAGTTCCTGGTCTGATAATTCTAATATATCTGCCATATTTGCTTCCATTGCTTGCTTTGTCTCCTATTTTTTTTTTAATTTTGGTAAGCCTTGTAATTTTTTATTGCTAGCTGTACATGATATACTAGGTAAAAGGAATCATTGGGAATTGTCCTTTAGAAATGTGGTGGAAAGGTGTGGAGAAAAGGGAAGTATTCTATAGTCCTATCATTAGATCTCAGTCTTATAGTGACTGTGCCTCAGAACTGTGAACTTCACAAACATTTCTCAGTTTTTATTTCTCCCTTAGGTGGGATAGGAGGGCTAGATTGGGTTGGAGTGGGTATTTCCCTCCTCCATGTTATCTATATATATAAGGCTAATATGCAAAGTGTCCCCTTGGGAGTTCGACAGGGAGTTTGATTGCTCACTATGATGTGCACTGACCACCAGGAGATAGCACAAAATGAAGGAAGGCCCCAGCTGGCAGTCGGAAGGAAGGCCCTGGCCAGCAGACAGAATGCCCCGATTGGCCCTGATCTCCGGCCAGGCCTAGAGACCCTACCCGTGGGCCTCTAGTTCTCTGATAATACCTTAGCAGGTTAGCCTCCAGATAACTAGTTTCCCATGAAGACAAGCCTTATTAAGAAAAACAAAGTACTCTGATGTCTTTCAAAATAGTCCCTTTCCCTTCCCCCTGCCAGAAACTTGACTGGATTTTTCTCATATATTTACTGCAAGAACCTAGTGGAACTCTCAGAGGCAAATCTCAGCAAATGGCACTCCCTCCCTCTTCTCCATGATGAGTCCCCCTTGGAGTTTTTAACTTTCAGAGTTATTCACATTGAGCTTCTGGGAATTTATCAATTATATTTCGTTTTCCTACTCCTCCAGCACTAGGCCCCAAGGCTCTTTCTGCTAATGAGTCTTTTCTCTGGTAGGACAGGGATCCCTGAATTTGCCTGACTTTCTCCCTGGTGTTGAGGGCCATGGTTTATCATGTGTCCTCATCTCTCTACAGTTCCCAGAAGAGTTGCTGATTTTCAGTCTGTTCAGCTTTTTAATTTTGTTGGAATCGAGTGACAACTTCCAAAGTCCTGAGACATGGGACCAGAATACAACAGTCATCAATATAGGCATTTTTTAAATAAAATATTTAAATGTTTCATTATATAAAATCTAAGTGTTTTTTTTTTTCTAATTAAGCAACAGAGCAAAAAACTATTTTGAATCTTTCATCTCATGAAGAGTTAAGGTAGAATTATCAAAATCAAATTTTGAAAAGTAACAGAATGGCAATTGTTTTATAAAAAAAGATATGTATATTGGTGCTTCCTATTTTCTAAATTTCTATGGAAATACCACTGACAGTACAGGTCTCCATCAACTGCATCCGGAAAGCCTTTCTGTAGTCACTCCTGCCATACTAAGTAAGTACTGAGCTCCTTCCATTTCGGGAGATAAAAAATCCCAGTGCAGAACATGAAATGCCTCAGCAGTGCTAAACTGATTAACTTTTTTACTAGATTCACATCTGCCTTTAGCTAGGCACTTTGGTGAAATAAAAAAAGACTTTTCATAACCTATATTATATTAAAACATGTTTTACAAATTTTCATGTCACAGTCAAAATCGGCCTTTGTTGGATTGGTTATAAAAGTTCAAAAGTGTTTGCATAATGAATTTTCAGTAAAATAACTAATCACAATCCCCCACCAATGAAATATAATTTTATTACTTAGAATATTCAAAATACCATATATTAAAGAATCATCATGCTGTTAGAAAGGCTAGACTAAATTAAGATATATTGCATTCCATTCCTGTTCTCGATAAACTAATAAAGTTTGCTCAAAGATGATGTAATATTCCGTCTTCTGATTGAATTACATTTTTCTGGTTGACTCAAAACAAATGGGAAAGTAAGAAAGAATCTTAATTCTTTTAACAACAAAGCATGCTCAAGTCCATGAATTAGAAATGTATGTCTACCCTTCTTTTTACATTAGAGAGTTAAGGCATGCTGATAAAAGGTCTCCTAAAAACCTGTTGTAGTATCTAATGTTTTGTGAGAAAAATATGCACTTAAAGAATTTAGTGACACTCAACTTAATGAAAAATATACAAGTTTCCCCTTAATTTGGCTATTAAGGTCAACTACTTTGATAATTCATATTTCAGAGCAGCAATATTCTAAAAGGAAGGTTGGTGAGGCTTCAATTTGAATGCAGCATTAATCTGAGGCAATTTTTTTTAACAATTAGGGCCTTGTGGTTTTTATTTTTCTTCCTTTCTGTTTTGGTTATCTTTAGTTGATACAACTTTCCATTTTCTGTATACCCAAGGTCTAGGATTCACGCAGGGTAAGTGTAATGGCAGCTCTATACTCATTAAAACAGAAATGCCTTTTTCACCCAGTATTTTATATTCAAGCCTTAATGGTCCCATTCTCCACTCCAGTTTAAATGTTGTAATCTGGTATGGAAAAGGACATTTGGTATGGATTTGAAGGAATTATGGGACAATTATATTAGGTGGAAGAAATACTATGTTTTTACTACCCTTTACTCTTCCCTCAAGGTTTATTTGTTTAAAAAATTAATCTCTGTGATGACCTAGCCTGTTTGGCTCAGTGGATAGAGCATTGGCCTGCGGACTGAAGGGTCCAAGGTTCAATTCTGGTCAAGGACACATGCCTGGGTTGCGGGCTCGATCCCCAGTGGGGGGCGTGCAGGAGCCAGCCGTTTGATGATTTTCTTTCATCATTGATGTTTCTATCTCTCTCCCCCTCTCCCTTCTCCTCTGAAATCAATAAAAATATATTTGAAATAATAAAATAAAAAATTAATTAATCTGTGATGTTTCCAACTACTCATCTGTAGTTTCTGATATGTAGCACTAGATTTTATTGCTTGACTGAACTAACACCTATATTATAATTATCATCCAAGTAGAAGAGAACACAGGTTTGCATCAAATTCTTTAAAATGTATTGTGTTCCAAATTTATGAAGAATTTATTTTAGTACAAATGCTACCAAGTATTTGGTTTGTGCCAATGACAATGAAAATATTTAGACTATGAAAATAAAATTAATTGTATTGCCCCACATTCTTTTAATGTATTTGATTGTAAAATATACTATACTTGCACTGATAACCTGAGAGCTGACAGTATGAAGTCTTAGAGGCAAGGTAGTGAAGACAGAGGAAAACACAGAGGTCTTATTTCTAAATTATTTTCAATCTTGAGTTGCAGCCAAGGATTTTGATTTTGTAAGCAATCACCTTACCAGATGTCTTGATATACCCCTGCCATGCCCTTGCTATTTCTTTTCTCCATGGTGCATGTGCCCACATGTAAATAATAGATAGGGTACATTAAGACATGGGGTAAATTGAACAGGTTTATTTGGCACTGAGCAAACATCTGCTGTATAAATTCAAAATTAATCGCCATTATGAGCTTCCTGCACTAACTTATTGCAATCCATTTAGAAAATATCTACTGTCCTAAATGATGCTAATAGCACACAGAGAGACACACACATTCATTAGAACTCAAGCCCTTAGTTTAAGAGGTCAGAATTCTGTGACACTGAGCTCCAAAGCAATTGCATTTCTCGTCATTTCTGATCTCTGGGAGTAAGGTAGGGCTCAATAAAAATAACCTCAGAATGAGTTCAGGAGTGTCCCTTGAAGTATTTCTGAGCCCTCAGTGATTCTCCAGGAACCACCTATGTGAGTTCTGAGTTACAGTGGATGCCCCTTTTCAATGTCTAACTACACTGTAAGTAGTCCTCAATGATGGAGCATTTCAGGCCAGTGATATAAAAAACAACAACAGCAAGCGTCCTAGCTTCATTTAAAAGGAAACATGAAGACTCATCCTGAGTTTTTCAAATATAATCAAAATAGAATATTAAAATGCTTCACATTTCTAAAAGCAGGCACATTAATTTTTTTAAAGATGGAATGGAATGAATTTGCAATAGTATTTCATTGTATGTAATCTCATTGGCATAATAATTCTCTACATCTCCCTGGACATTAACATGAAACTTCTGGCCTATGAAAGTACTAAATATAATAATTCAAAGCACTAGGGTTTATCAAGTGCATTTCCAAACATGGTCCCTGTTACCTATAACCAGGACTGGGGCTACATTCTTCAAAAGATGATATCCCACCCAACCTGGTTTGGCTCAGTGCATAGAGCTTTGGGCTGTGGACCAAAGGGTCCAGGTTTGTTTCTGGTCAAGGGCACGTACCTTGGTTGCAGGCTCCTCCCCAGCCAAGGCCCTGGTCAGGGCTCATGCAAGAGGCAACCAATCGATGTGCTTCTCTCACATAGATAATTCTCTCTGTCTTTCCCTATCTGTTCCACTCTCTCGAAAAATCAATGGAAAAATATCCTAGGATGAGGATTAAAAAAAAAAAAGATGATATCCCTATAACTTACACTAGATTCCACAGAATGTATTGTAAAAATCTCATAAAAGAATCTTCCATCTCTCTGTAAATCCTGGCCTATCAAATCCTAATAGTTTTATGATAAACTATTTTGTTAAAAGGGAAAAATGGATTATAAAAAAGTAAAGATGAAATCTCAAGGAAACAATAGAAAACTTCAGGTTCCAGTATTCTTTACTTTTTGTGGGATATAATTCTGTAAGTCTACATAGAGTATAGATTTCTTAACCTCAGAAATTGTGTCACAGAAATATTTATGTCTTGTGTGATTCCAATGTGTTCCCTACAAAATTACTTCTGTTACATTTCTGCTTAACTGCTTATCAGCTAATTACATAATTTGCTTCCCTGCTTAGTAAATTAAAATCCCAATTCTCCTTTTCATAGTGCATTCACTCCAGATGAGTCAACATCTGTACATAAAGAATAGCGACCATTCAGCAAGGATGCTGCTGTTTCCTAGGGGGAAATACTGAAAATGTCAGCAGGACTTAACACAGAGGTGAGCTCTACACTGTGAAGGTGAAAATAAGCCAAAAATGTTTAAGTCTGTTGTACATAAAACACATTCATGTTAACTCAATATCTGTATGTTTTATATACTTTGTAAAAGGTTTGTCTTAGTAGCAGATAGAATTTTACTCTTCCTCACCAGGATAGTACCTCATCTTTGCCTACTAATTTTGAACTGTAAAAGGATTTTACCTTGATCTTCTGAATCTTATAGCACTTCTATGAAGCAGAAAGGGCCAGTATTAGTATCTTTAATTTATGCATATAAAAATTGAGACTCAGAATAGCTATTAGTTGGTGATACTGAATTTCAAGATATCTTCTCATTCCCATACAATTTTATTTCCACAATATTATGACACCTTTAATACCGCATACTACATTTATATTTATCAAGGCCTGAGCCCCTTACTTTAGTTACTCTGACAACTGCATTCTGATTTTGCTGCTTTGAAGAGGGGAGTTTCTTTATTTTAAAAATATCGTTTTATTGAATTCAGAGAAGAAGGGAGAGGGAGAGAGAGATAGAAACATTAATGATGAGAGAATCATTGATCAGCTGCATCCTGCATGCCCCCTACTGGGGATCAAATCTGCAACCCTGGCATGTGCCCTGACTGGGAATTGAACTGTGACCTCCTGGTTCATAGGTCAATGCTCAACCACTGAGCCATGCCAGCTGGAATAGAAGAGTTTATTTTAACCCTTTTCGGTCCAATGTCGAGGCTGACTCGACAGACCAGGCGCTGGGAGCAGGTCCAACGTCGAGGCTGACTTGACAGACCAGACGCTAGGAGCAGGTCCAACATCGAGTCTGAGGTCAACACCACAAACTGGTTCAACATTCAATCCCATCAATTAATTTGGACCAGACTGTTTGAATTCCAAAAATAAAATTGGACCGCAAAGGGTTAAGACTAGAGGCCCAGTGCACAAAATTCTTGCACGGGTAGGGTGCCTAGGCCTGGCCCATGATCAGGGCCCATCAGGTTCCCAGCCTCCTGGCCTCCCCACCTCCTCCTTCCCTCACTCCCTCAGCACCCCACTGCCTCCACTGGTTGCCCGAAATGTTCTGTTCTGCCCCCTGGTGGTCAGCACACTTCATAGAGAGCGATTGAACTCCCAGTCTCCCTGTTGAACTCCTGAGGGGACAATTTGCATATTAGCCTATACAATTGCATATACAATTTATTATATAGGATAGCAGTTTGGTGGTAAAGGTGGAATATGTCAGATTACAAAATGAAATGAGGGAACACTATAATCATGGAAATATGTAATAAATGAGGGAGTTCTGCAAAACTAAACCCAGGTCATGTGGTGCTATCCTTTACTTTCCTCTCTGCCCTAAGAGTTAATTCTTTCTAATTTATTTTTAGGTGTTCAATCATCAGGTACTGAACCTTTCCCACTCTGAAACACTCAAACCCTCAACTCTTACACTTTCTCCCAACAATTACTTAAAATCAACCTCCCCTTCTCCTTTTTCTCCTCACAAATGCCCTCCAAATTGAGTAAAAGAAATTGCTCCAAGCTGCTTCAAGTTCCTTTGACCGTGTTTTCTGTTTTGTTTTGTTTTGTTTTGTTTTTCTTTCCTGATCTGGAAGGATGCATCCCTACATTCAAGTATCCAATTTTCCCTCTATCAGACAGCACTTTTCAGATTGTTTTCCTGCAGGAGGATGAGCAGTACTGACTTGCAGGGAATTATGGTGGCTCTCCACCAGGAGTAGGAGATGGAATTTCCCTACAGGTATTGGAAAGGGCACTAGAAAGCAGTCTAATGTGGTAATGATTTAGTGATAGCTCTAATTATAGCACAGCTCACCCCAGCAAATGTGTATTGAACACAAAGCCATTTAGTAGGAAGGTGCAGGCTTCTCTGATGGCAGAAATGAAAAACTGCTCATCACGGTGTTTGTTAGTAATAGGTTGTCATTCTCCTGACTCGAAAGTCTTTTCCGTTTCTCTGAATATGAGTGAATGAATTACACTAACTCAATTTGGCTATTATTATAGCAAATTTCCAAAAGTAAAAAGTGACCCGCTTTAAGGATTTCATACATCAGTGAGCACAGTGCCTGAACTGCCCATTAAACTTTAGGTAGAAAGAAAATGTAAACAGGAACTTTGAACAAAATAGAAGCAATACCATTATCATTATTGTTACTTTTATTTTAAAATCATAGTGATCCTAGAGCTAGTTATATGCAAAAGCTAAGGTTACTTAAATCTTGATTCTATATAATTTTAATTTTAATATACATTTCTGTAAAGTGGCTATAGTGTCATTCTTTTAGAATGTAATGAAGCATCCTCAAAAAATGAGATATTAGGAGAATTTTGTTTTTCCTATTATACTAAATGTTAGCACCAGCATAATGGATCAGCATGAAGATCTACAAGGTAACTTAAAATATTTCTGGGCCTCTAAGAATGAAATTGTACTTGCTAAATATATTAACTTTCCAAAAAAAGAATGTATCATTTAGAAGGTAGGTTTGGTCGGATATACAAGCACAGGACAAAAAATCACTGAGTCAAAGTTCCAAAGTTGATATTACCTGTTCTACTTCATAGAAAGGGAACTTCCAAAGTCTTACAATGTTCTTTTGTCAATCTCAAAACTCTTCCTTTTGTGGATGGATGTGGCTGCCCATCATAGCTTCGTTCAATAAAATATGCAATTAATCTCTGTAGCACTTATGCACTCACCTCATGTTCATTAATCACCTTCTGCTTATAATTTCCCTTCCATATTAGATCACCCCATTAGTAGAATGTGAAAAGAATAGTTTTAAGATATTTACATTTCTACTCTTTTTATAAGTCGTTGGATTCAGGGCCCACCCTAAACTAGTATGACCTCATCTTAACCTAAGCACACCTGCAAATATCCTATTTCCAAATCAGGTTGCATTCTGAGATCCCAGGTGGACATGATTGGGGGGAATATAAATCAACCCATTACCTCCTAATTCAGAAGTGTACTTATTCAGAGGTGGCCATAGAGCTTATCAGGGATTTAGAAGTATTTACTGTAATTTATTTAAACAATAGAGAGTGTGACATAGGACGAGGACAAGAAAGACATGAGAAGTGCCTGTGGCATGTATGGTGTCACAAGTATCCCTCCCAGCAGAGCTCCTGGACTGTGAGAAGGCACAGGCTGGGTTGAGGGACTTCCCCTCCACACTCCCCACCCCAAGTGCATGCATTTTTGTGCACCAGGCCTCTAGCCTTTTAATAATAACCTAGCATAATAAAAATCAAATAGCCTCTGTCTCTCAGATATTAATAGTTGTGTGTCTACTAATATAAGCATCTTTAAACCTTTTTGTGGCTAATATTTTACTTCAACAATTAGGCCTCATAGATTTGTTTTGATGATCTAATAAGATGATGTTTAAACATTTGGCTCATGGTTAACTATCACTAAAAGATAGTTATTCATTTCATTAAAACAAAATGCATATTTTAGCTTATAATAAAATGTGTACATTCCCAGTGTCCAAAATTATTATTATCTGTCTGTGGGAGTATTTTTATGGACTTAGTCACCTAGAATCTAATTAACAAACAGAATATTTCAAGGTACATTGAGGAAGAAGGATAATTGAAAAGTATTTCAAACAAGTCCTAAAAAAAATCTACTGAATCATTTCACAACACAACTGAGTAAACTTTTGCAGTAATACAAAGTTGAACTGAACATATGAGATGCCTCCTTTACCAGGCTAGATGAATACAAGAAAACACTGGTTCTTTGGATTACTATTACTTAATTTAATGAAAACCAGTAATCCGTTAATGTATTGTCTTCAGATAGGCTACAAATAATTGTTCAGATTATGCTTTTCTTTTACAATTACTCTTAACTTGGTTTACAAAGACAACTTTACCATATAATATGTGGCTATTCCAAAATGTTCTCTAATTCTCATTTAAAAACAATTTATTGTTACTTTTAGAATATTGACATTTAGGTGTTGCTTTTAACTGGTTTCTTTGTAAGCTTTAGATCACTTTACTATCCCATGTCTTAATTCCAGTTGATAAGGAATAAAGAATCAAGTTATCTATGTATGATCTGACTAGTTTATAAGCTGATCTGTCAATTATTTTAAATTTCTTTAAAAAATTACATCATCTCAAATATTGAATTTATTGTAAATGAGGGTGCAAAAGGAAAAAAGAATTCAGTGTTATTTCCAGAAATTCAGCAAGGTAGATAGAAAGTACCTACACTGTGAAGGAACACACTGTAGATTCAATAAGTATAGTTATAATAATTAAACATTGGAGTGTTTTATACAAATTCAAATGAAACATATAGTGCAAAGGTCTTAAAAATTTATGAACTCTTATATTTGTCCTCTGCCTTGTGATGAAATGTGACATATTAAATATACAACGACCATATGACTGAAAGTCAAAGGTCTTAGTTTGAATTCTTTATCTGCCAATTACCAGCTGGGTGGTCTTGCATAAGTCATGTAACCACTTATAACATCAGTTTCCTGCTCTGCAATTGCAAACTTAAAAAAATGAACTGGGTTACTATGAGAATTAAAAGGAGCACTTTACATAGAATTTCCCTCTAAACCTAAAACCCACAAATATAATGTCAATGTAAGGCATTATTATTATAGGAAAATATAAGTAAAACCTTGCAACTCTACTAAAGAGACACAAACGTTAAATAATCATCTTATAGTTTTAAAAATTGTATCTTTATTTTACCACTTGAACAATAGGATTATCTATAATCATCCTATCTAATAATAGACAAAGATGGTAATTGGCCGTACCTTCACTACGCCTCCCATGGGCTAATCAGCGCAATATGCAAATTAACTGCCAAAAAGATGGCGGCTAATTTGCATACTGCAGGCAGGGTGGGACAATGCGAGCTGCCATCCTGGCCCCGATTATGCTGCCTAAGCCCCGCCCCCAGCAGGGACCTCCATGTGCCGCCTAAGCCCCGCGCCGCCTAAGCCCCGTCCCCAGTCGGGACCCCAGTGTGCTGCCTAAGCCCCGCTAAGCCCTGCCGCTAGCTGGGACCCCATGCCAATCCAAGAGTAGGAAAGTGCCGTCCACAGGCAGCACCCAGAAGGGACTGCTCCTGGGTCGCCATGGCTATCCCATAGCAGGAAAGTGGGGAGGGCAGGCAGCCCCCAGGTGGGCCTGCTCCTGGGTCACTGTGGCGATCCCAGAGCAGGAAAGTGTGGCCTGCAGGCAGCACCCGACCCTGGCCACAACTCAAGGGAGAGAACAACACACAGTGGAGGCCAGGAGTCTGAGAGATCAACACAGAGGGGCGCCTGCTCCAAGCCTCCACGGTTTGGCTGGGGGAAGACCCCCAGCAGACACACACACACACACACACACACACACACACACACGGAGCGACTGCTCTGAGCCTCCTACGCAGCTGGTGGCAGGCCCCCATTGGGGACACACACACTCACACACACACACACAGTGCCTGCTCTAAGCCTCCAATGAGGCTGGGGGTAGGCGCCCAGTGGGGACACACACACACACACACACACACACACACACACACACGGAGCGACTGCTCTGAGCCTCCTACGCAGCTGGTGGCAGGCCCCCATTGGGGACACACACACTCACACACACACACACAGTGCCTGCTCTAAGCCTCCAATGAGGCTGGGGGTAGGCGCCCAGTGGGGACACACACACACACACACACACACACACACACACACACGGAGCGACTGCTCTGAGCCTCCTACGCAGCTGGTGGCAGGCCCCCATTGGGGACACACACACTCACACACACACACACAGTGCCTGCTCTAAGCCTCCAATGAGGCTGGGGGTAGGCGCCCAGTGGGGACACACACACACACACACACACACACACACACACACACGGAGCGACTGCTCTGAGCCTCCTACGCAGCTGGTGGCAGGCCCCCATTGGGGACACACACACTCACACACACACACACAGTGCCTGCTCTAATAAATATATAATATTTTTTGAGAAATGTCTATTCAAATTTTTAGCCTATTTTTAAATCAGGTTTATTTGTAGGTGTTTTGTGTTTGTTCGTTTACGTTTGTTTTGTTTTTGTTAGTTTGTTGCTGCTAAATGTTAGTAGTTCATTAAATATTTTAGAAATTAATTCCTTTTCATATATATGATTTACAAATATTTTATCACATTCTGTAGGTTGCTCTTTAACTCTATGAATTGTTTTCTTTGCTGTGCAGAAACTTTTTAGCTTGATGTAGTCCCCCTCATCTAGTTTTGATTTTGTTGCCTGTGCTTTGATGTTATATTGAAACAATCATTGCCAAGAACAATGTCCTGAATGTTTCCCCTATTTTTCTTCTAGAAGTTATAGTTTCAGGTCTTACAGTTAAGTTTTTAAGATATTTTGAGTAAACTTGTGTGTATGGAATAAAATGGACCCAATTCCATTCTTTTACATGTGGATATCCATTGTATCAACATTTTGCAAAAGAATGTCTTTTCCCCATTGTTATGTTTTTAGCACTCCTATTGAAGGCCAGTTGACCATGGGTTGATTTATTGACTCTATTCTGTTCCATTCTATATAATTAAGAGCTAATATGCTAATTAGACCAAACAGCAGAATGACTGTCCGGACATCCTTCCAGACAACCATCCAGACAACCTTCCGGACAAAACCGGGGCTGCGAGGCCCGGCCAAGGCTGCGAGGGGCTGCGAGGGGCTGCTAGGGCTGGCTGAGGCTGCAAGGGGCTGTGAGAATTTCCTAGAAATTCTCTGAATATGAGTGAATCAGAGAATTTCATGCATCGGGCCCCTAGTTGTTGTATATGTGTGTCTTTATGCCAGTACCACACTGTTTCAAATAATGTAGTGTTGTAACATAGTTTAAAATCAGGAAGTGTAATACCTCAGCTTTATTTTTATTACCCGCCCCCCCAAGATTATTTTGGCTTTTGAGTTCCCTTGTCGTTACCTAACAATTGGGGGAGTTTTTTTCTTCTTCTTCTATTTATGTAAAATAACCATTCAGGATTTTATAGAGATACGTCAAATCTATAGATTGCTTTGAGTAAAATAGGCATTTTAACAATATTATATCTCCCAATCCATGAACATGGGTATCTTTCCATTTATTTGTGTTTTCTTTAATTTCTTCCATCAGATTTTGTGGTTTTCATTATATGAATTCTTTAATACCTTGCTTAAATTTATTTCTAGGTATAGTATAGCTATGCCAGCCTTATGTTGGGTAACATTTTCATGAAGTATCTTTTTATATCATTTTAATTTTGGTCTAGGTAATTCTTTAAATCTCCTGAAGATAGTGTATACATAGATCTTGTTTGCTTTGGTTTTGTCTTAATCATTCAGCCACTCTTTGTCTTTAAGCTGGGAAGTTCAATCCATTTTAATTTAAAGTAATTATTGATGGGGAATAATTACTATGAGCTTTTTTTCTCATTGTTTTCTGTTTTGCAATTTAATTTTCTTCTCATGCTTCTTTTTTATTTTTATGTTTTCAATTAAAGTTGATATTCATTATATTACTTTCAGGTGTACAGCATAGTGGTTAAACACTTAGATAACTTACAAAGTGATCCCCTCGATAACTTTAGTATCTCCCTGAAACCATTCATAGCTATTACAATATTATTGACTATATTCCTTATGTTGTACTTTACATTCCTGTGACTATTTAAAAAACTTTCAATTTATACTCCTAAATCCCTTCACCTTTTTCTCCCTTATTCCACTCTTGCTTTCTTCCTTTGTGTTTCTCTTTCAGATTTTCTCTCTCTCTACCTTATGTAACTTTTATGGGCATTATTTTTTGTAGTTTTCATGGTGCTTACATAAAATGTGTTATAGTTATGAAGGCCTATTTCAACTGATAACTTATCTTCAATCACAAATCAACTCATTTAACCTCTCCAACTCTTTTATTATTGCTGTATCAATTTACATCTATTTCTATTGTGTTACATTAATATATTTTAGTTATAGCTTTACATAGTATTTTGTCCTTTACATTTTCTACTGGAATTAAAATTGATTTTCCTACCTCCGTTAAGATAATACAATATTCTGTACTTGTCAGTACAGTAACTTTACCAATAAGTTTATTTTTTCTTATGTTATCATCTTGCTGTTGAACTTCCTTTCCTTTAAGTTGAAAAATTCCCTTTAGCATTTTTTTAAGGCAGGTCATGGTAAAAAAAAAAAAAAAAAAAAAAAAAAAAAAATCCTTCATTTCATGTTTGACCTGAAAAATCTTAATATCTCCTTCATTTTTGAATTTTTTTTTCTGGATTTAATGCTCTTGGTAGGAAGGTATTTTATTTGTTTGTTTAATTTTTTTTCAGCACTATGAGTATACTATCTCACTCCATCCTGGCCTGTAAGGTTTCTGCTGAAAAATCCAGCAATATTCTTTTAGGAATTTCCTTGCATGTGACAATTCACATTACATTTATACTGCTGTTTTCAAATTGTTTTTCCATCTTTGACTCTTGAAAATTTGGTTATAATGTGTCTCAGTGTAAGTTTGCTTGATTTTACCTTCCTTAGGGTCCTTTGATCTTCCTGGAACTTGTTGTGCATTTCAATTCCCAAATTTGGGAAATTTTTGTCACATTATTTCATTGTTGAGAACTTCCTGGGACTTCTGCTCCTTTTGGAACTTTCATAATGTGAATATTGATCTACTTGATAGTGTCCAATAATTCCCTTAGGCCTTTGTCACTCTTTTTTAAATTTATTGATTGATGAGAGGAGAGAGGAGAGAGGAGAGAGAGAGAGAGAGAGAGAGAGAGAGAGAGAGAGAGAGAAGAGATTTGTTGTTCCACCTATTTATGCATTTATTGGTTGCTTCTTTTAAGTGCCCTGACCAGGGGTCTAACCTGCACCTTGGAATATAATGATGGTACTCTAACCAACTGAGCTACCAGTTATTCAGGTAGCACCCAAAGAAGTTGGGAAACTAGCTGTTGATCCTCAGAGGAAAGGTGGGAGTTGGGAATGATTTTTCCACACTTGTTCTGCACTGAGCCTGGGAAAGGAGCTGTGATGATTTGCCCACAAGTTAGTTGCCTACATTGTTCTCTGTAGTTCCCAAGGAAGTAGCATATATTAGGTCTTGTCAGCTCTCTGATACAGGTAAGATAGAAGCTATTCCCTTGGGTAAGACTCAGAGAACTGGGATCCCAGCTATGCATCCAATTCCTTCACTCCCAAGAAAGAAGATGGTAACTGGAGATTCTGTTCCTGGTGCTGTGCCGGGTGGGGATTTTTGTGAAATGGTGTTTCCTCACTTCTACCAGTTTTGTTTCAGGTTTTATACTCACTAAGGGTATAGGAAACTCTTAGGTAGTTTCTGGATTTCTCACAAAGGAAACTGAACAGTATAATGAATGTGTGTCCACCATCTTAGTGATGTCTACATCACTAGGCTATATAATTAAGTATAAACTTGTGGATTTTTCTGCATGAATTTTGGTGTCCATAATTAACTAAATTAAAACATAAAAGAATAATTGAAAACATTGGTTTCTAGCTTTTTCTAAAATATATTAGAGTTCAAAACATACTAGTAATTTTTTTCTATTGGATATTCATACAAATTAGTATACATTTTTGAGGAGATGCTAAACTAAGACAAATAATCTTTGAGATAGATTTATGTTAGCATTAATCTACTCCTTGAGTGTCATTCTCTAAGTTCTTGAGGTGCCACAGAGCATTTCAAATTCAGACTTTTCTCCAAAAAATGTGCATATATATTGGTGAAAGGATTTCCAATGCATCTCAGGAAACACCATTATTATTAACACATGCTTTTGTTCCATGCATTTTTTATGCATGCTAATAAGATTACTCCCAAGGGCCACATCTTTTCCCATTGAATACTGAAATGGTTTTACTGTTCCTAGAACACATGCAAATCACATTAAATTACAGAGAGCATGCAACCCACTGTCAAACACCATAGACTAATAATCACAACTATTGAAGTGAACTTACTAAAAATATGTAAAATGTAGAAGAAAATTTGAATTAAAGTTCCTATTCCATAAAGCTTATATTGGTTAAGATAAAATATTACATTGGTAGTCTACAGGGATAAGAAAAGGACAGAAATATGTAATTTAATTTAAACAATAAATGCTATTAATCTTTACCTTTTATTGTCTCTTAAAACCTGCAGATGAAGATGGACAATAGAAAGCAGGATCTCACTGGTTATACCCAGATTAAAATATGACAAACAGAATACATAGACAATGCAATAAATAAATTAAGCCAGGGTATATAGTTTACTATATTAAGTTTTTTCCCCTATTTCAAAC
Source organism: Myotis brandtii (assembly GCF_000412655.1). Classification (NCBI taxonomy): domain Eukaryota; kingdom Metazoa; phylum Chordata; class Mammalia; order Chiroptera; family Vespertilionidae; genus Myotis; species Myotis brandtii. Next base: position 35,296 of record NW_005355799.1, on the reverse strand, counting down.
CTTACTCTATAGTAATATTTTTATAACATTAGCATTGACCTATAATAAGTGGAAATTGATTGGGGAAGCATGGCTCTATTGTAACACTTGCCATTATCTTAATATTTTTAACTCCTTCTTTTTAAAAATTTACTTCATGAAATAAATTTTCTGTGATGAATACATTTTGCACTTTGTAATGATTTGATATTACTATCTATATTGTATCACCATAAAATATAAAATATTTATATATGTAATATATATTATCTCATACATGTGTATTTAGATGATATATGTAATATATATATGTATATACCATATATATATATA
>NW_005355799.1:17835-34803 GCF_000412655.1 Myotis brandtii | reverse complement strand
TTGGGGAGCTCCCCCTATCAGGCACAGAGCAGGGCAGATCAGGGGGTTGGGGTGCCTTCCCCTGTCACGAACAGAGCAGGGCGGATAGGGAGGTTGTGGCCCCGCCCCCTGTCACACACAGAGCTGCAGGGCGATCAGGGGGTTTGGGCGCTGCCCCCTGTCACGCTGATCCAGTGCCAGGAGGCCTCGCGGCTCCGCTGATCCCAGTGCTGGGAGGCATATTACCCTTTTACTATATAGGATAGAGGCCTGGGGGCCGGCTGGTTTGCCCTGAAGGGTGTCCTGGATCAGGGTGGGGGTCCCCACTGGGGTGCCTGGCCAGTCTGGGTGAGGGGCTGAGGGCTGCTTTCAGGCTGGCAATTGACTGAAGCTCCCAACCGCTCCTTGTTTTCTTTTTTTTATTCTGGGCCAGCTTTAGCTCTGGCTCTAGCTCTGAGGCTTCCGCTGCTATAATCGAAACAATGTATAACTCTAGCTCTGAGATCCCGGCTGGCTGAAAGCTGATTTCTGGGGTTTTGTTTAGCTACTACATTTGCAACATAGTACATAGTTTCTTAGAGTTGTAGCTCAGAGGCCGTCAAGTCAGGCGGGGGTTGGAGTCCGCAGTCACTGCAGCAAGCAAACCTCATGTTCGCTTCCAGCTGCCTGTCTGCCGGCCGCCATCTTGGCTGACAGTTAATTTGCATAAGGATATGCTGATTAGCCAATGGGAAGGGTAGCTCGTACGCCAATTACCATGTTTCTCTTTTATTAGTGTAGATACAGTTGACTCTTGAACAATAGGAGTTTGAACTGCATGGGTCCACTTATACATGAATTTTGTTTGATAAATACCAGTACTCTTTTTAATCTGCAGTTTGGAATCTATGAGTAAGGAAGGCTTACTGTATGCACTGTTGGATGCCATATTATATAAGGACTTAAGCAGCCATGGATTTTGGTATTCCTGGGGAAGCAAAAATGGATTTTCACCTGTGCAAAGGGTTTGTGACCTTAACCCATGTGTTGTATAAGGATCAATATAATTATTCATCCTTGAGATGAGTTGCTGCCCAGGCTAAGGTGCCCAAGACATGGCAGGGCAGCAGTAGCTGGAGAGCAAGGAGTTGGAGTAAGACAGACAAGGAGGCGAGAATGACAAGGAAGAGGAGATGGAAGAGGATGATGATATATCCTGAAGATCTGCAAGATGATAGTGATGCCAGTTATGACATGGAAAGCAGCTTCAGGAGCCACAGCACCTATAGCAGTACTCCAAATCAACTACTTTTCTTGTAAGCTGCATGGCCAAGGGGAGGAACAATGTCTCTCATATTTCAGCTTTGAGGAGGAGTTCTGATTGCCAGAACTAGACTAGCACTTTTGAATTTCCTGGGATGCTAGGCACTGTGTCGTCCTTGGGAAGCTCTGCAGCACCCACAGTTCTCCACATCCTTTAACACCCCCATCCCACCATTGCTGGGCTGCTGGAGTCCAGGCCTACCCAGATATGTAGCCCAAATCCTGCGTCACTGTAAGGAGGGAGGAGAGCCCCAAGTGGGGTTAGTTGTCCTCTATTCAGGGGAAAAGGACCACTTTGTCCCTGGTGACTCTGGGAAGAAGGCTTACTCTTCTTCCATCAATGTCAGCCCAAGACTAATAAAAGTTGCATAAGTGAAGGTTGGAACCTGAGGGGGGGAGGTATACTTGTTTGCTAAGAGGCCCGAGCATAATATTGCTGCCAATTGGGACACCACTGCCAATAGTGATACTGCTGCCAATTTTGTTGCTCCTGCTCATCAGGTAATGCAGGTACCCAACTTGCCTGGGCCACTAGCTTGCCCCAATTGCTCACTGTGACCCAAACCTCTCTGAGCCTATCATATCCAGGTTGCACGTCTGGGCCCTATGTCTCCTGCTCATATGGTAGCTGTTGTGACTGCTGGTCCAGGCAGCACAGCCTCCTGAGTTGGCCCTGGACCCTGTCCTATTGAAATCCAACCCTGCGCCCAATGAGCCCTACCCTTGGTATCAGCAAAACCCTTCATCTCTGAAGAGGTTGAACTTCCATCATTCCAACAGGAAGCCTCAGCTCTGCTTACAGAGGCCCCTTATAAAATGGAACCTTCTCCAAACACTCAGGAGGCTTTAGCTCATCTTTTACCCAACAAGGGGCCTAAGCTCAGTCTACAGTGTCCTCTTAGACATTGACACTTTTGTTAGTCCATCAAGGAGTCCCAGATCAGTATCCGCCCTACCCTGAATATATTTAATCTTCAATGCAGCAGAAGAGCTCAGTTCTGCCTCATGAGCCTCTTGTCAGTGTACAATATTCTCCAGTCTAGCAGAGGGGTCCAAACTCCTCTCGGATGTCTTAGTCACCCTGCGATACATCATGAGGTGACAGTCTAACCTCCAGCTTCTGGTGAACCTCCGCATGCAGAGTTGCCTAATATCAATGTTAAAGTTGTGGGTCTGGGGGTTTTGGTAACTTCAGAGGCCCCTAAGGAGACTGAGAAAGACGTCTTGGCTCATGCACCAAAGTCCACTGAAGAGGTCAAACCTTCATCCCAGCAGGAGATTCCAGCTCCTCCTACTTCAGAGGCTAACAGCCCTGCATCAGACCACCGCTCCTGCAAAGCACCCTGAGGTGACACTTCACTTCCAGAGCCTGTTCAGGCTCAGAAGCCAACCTTGTCTGAAGCCACATTACAATCTTTGGACCTGAAGCTAACCGTCACTCCTGAATGTACTTAGGAAGCTCATGCTACAGCCCTGCAGCAGACTACAGCTCCTCCAAATTACCCTCAGGTGACGCTTCCACTTCCAGAGCCTGTTCGGGCTCAGTAGCCAACCTTGTCTGAAATCACATTTCATTCTTTGGACTTGGAAGTTAACAAAACCCAGCAATCAGAGTCATTTGAGGCACTTCTTCCAATGAGTGAACATATATGAGCTCTGTCCCTGCAATAATTGGATGCTGTTGTCTATTGGTCTGAGCCCAAAGCAGAGGCTCCACAGAGTGCCTGTGCCAAAGCCTAAAGCCTACAGTGGCACCTTCACTATCTTAAACTTCAAGGAAACTTCGTTTCTTACATTGGTAAAGATACATGGAAGTCATGCCATTTGGTTTAGAAATGAATTCTAAATGGAAATTATTTGAGTGAATTATGTAAGGATTCATTTGGAGGCCTGTTGTCCCTCCAGTATTTAAATCTTGGTTTCAATTTAATCACAAAACTGAGTTTTGGAACACTTCAGGCCTGGCATGGAATGCAGTTTTTACACAAGTTAATTCTCAATTGTAATCTTCTGTCAACTGTTAAAGATTCATGTCTTTTTAAATTTCTAGCATTAAAATATTTAGACATGGGAACAACACAAGTGTCACTTACAACAGTTGAGAGCATCCTCACGATGATTCTTGAATTGGAAAAAACTGATCTTACTTAGTCATTTGTCCTGCTGCCTCTGCCAATTTAACAATAACATTGAGAATGTTGGCAAGACAGTCACACGCCATTGTGACACTGAATGTCTGACAAGCACACGTTGTAGCCTCCTGATGTAGCTTCTCAGGCACAGCAAGAAGTAAAGATTGCCAAGCCAGAGTGGGATAGGGATCAATGGGAAAATGAGAGGACAGAAGCCCAGGGTGAACAGGAAGAGGAGTCAAATGAGCTCACAAAAGACATGCCAAAGCCGCGTGAGCGAGCTCCCCGGGCAGCTCCCGCCTTGCAGAGTCGCAGGAAGTGTTGTCAAGGAAAGAAACGTTCAAACCTTTTTAATGTTTTTATTGATTTTAGAGAGAGGATCACGGGTAGGCTGCCTTCTGCACGCCTCCCACCGGGGACCGAGCCCAGGACATCAGTGCCCGGGAAGCGCCCAACCACTGAGCCACGCGGTCGGGGACCCTAGAGAATTTTTATGAGTTTATTTCAGCCAAACTGACAATTGCTGGTAAGCAAAACCTCAATGGATTGAGAACACACTCCAAAAAATGGCACTTTTGAACCTCACTTTATACATTACAATTAGAAGACGTAAGATTGGCTACATAAAACCCATTGCTGATAGACTAGGGAGGCGGGAGAAAGCAAGGGGGGCTCTGGGCCTGGGTGAGCAGTAGAGTGATAGCACCTGCTTCTTTCACTTGGCTGGGTGCAGGGTAGTCAACAGTCCGCAATTAACAATGACAGAGAGGGTTTGTGGTCTCTGCTGGGAGTGCCTATGATTTGAGGGGTGTGGAAAAGGGAAGTTACTTAGTTATTACAAAGGCATGTTATCAGGTCTGGTATCCTAGATGCATAAACAACGGGCTCGGTTCAGGGGAAGATGGACCTTTGTTAAGGGAAAAATAGCTTAAAAGTTTTAATTTCGCTCTAGCCTGTTTGGCTCAGTGGATAGAGCGTCGGCCTGGCGACTGAAGGGTCCCAGGTTCGATTCCGGTCAAGGGCACATGCCCGGGTTGCAGGCTCCATCTCCAGTGGGGGGCATGCAGGAGGCAGCCGATCAATGATTCTCTCTCATTGATGTTTCTAGCTCTCCCTCTCCCTTCCTCTCTGAAATCAATAAAGAAATATATTTTTTAAAAAAAGTCTTAATTTCACACCAATCTGTGTGGTTACTTCAAGTCTCTGAGTTTGTAAGGCCGCCATGCAGGTCCCCCCAGCTTGTCAGGTTTAGTTTGTGGCCCCTTTGGCATATGAGCTGTTACTCAACCAAAGTTAATTTCCAGTCTTACACTCCATTTTGCAGAAATGGAACCAGATTGCATGAGAGCTTTTGTACATGGTCATTTTAACAAGATTTCAGAGAAGTTTTCCAATAAATACTCATTTACAAAAAAAAAAAGACATGCCAAGATATAACAACTCCTCATAGAAATACCTGTGATTGTAGTAGCAACGGTTTTCATTGTAATTATCCATCTTTTTGTGATTTATCAAAGAACGCCATCAAAGGGAGGTAAAGAAGGAAGCTCAAGGAGCTTTTTTTTCCAATTCTCTGGCATTATAGATACTTATCGGGATATGAGCTGGAGGTGGGCAGTTTCCAGAGAAGGCGGCCACTTTGGCTAAGGGATATATATGGACCTCTCAGTGCCATCATATGCAAAAAAAAAACATGGAGCAGAAGCCAAGCAAAAATAGTCCGCTGATGAGGATGACAAAATGGAGCAGGTTGAAGCCTCCTGCTCAATAGTCAGGGTTGATGCATCAGACTCCACTGCTGAAGAAACAGGGGAAGAAAGTGAAACAGGACACCACCTCCAAGTGAACCCCATCCTCGGGCTACCTACAAATTGTATTTGGAAATGTTGGCCCAGCATTGTTGATTAATTACATGTGTTCCTCCTATTGAAATGTATAAATTCATATCCACCCCTAGCCATGAGGTAAGGAATCCTATATAATAAAAGCCTAATATGCAAATTGACTGAACCGTGGAACAACCAGGTGGAATGACCAGGCACTATGACACACACTGACCACCAGGGGGCAGACGCTCAACACAGGAGCTGCCCCCAGCCCGCAGGCCCCAGGCCAGCCAAGGTGGGTGCCAGTGGGGGGGGGGGTCCTGATCACCTGCCAGGCCTAGGGACTCTACCCATGCATAAATTTCATGCACTGGGACTCTAGTTAAAGTATAAACTGTTAAGTATTTATATGCAAATAACATGAGCCATAGACAAGACTAGCAGGGCTGAAGCTGGAATCCCTGGGTAGCCAGTACTTCCTCAAGCAGCAGTGTAGTCAAACAAGGGTGCAGAGGCACTTCTGGCCCTTGTTTTCCCAATACAATCAGTCTCTGAGAACTTGAAAACACATCATCGAGGGGTGTGGTTATTTAGCTAAATAACTTATTCGGATGCTCTGTCCCCTGGCTCACTAAGAAGCAGTTTATTACAACACACTTGACCTCCTGTGCATAGAGGATCATCCACTTCTGGCCCCTCTTATCAGGTCTTTGGGATTGTCAGAATATGTGGATCCCTGAGCCTGCCTTCAACATTGGGTCTGTCCTTTCCCCCAAGCACTTAAACTCATGCACAAATGTGTGCCCTGTCTTGGTGCAGCAGGTCTCCACCCTTACAAGCTAGTGGGAGATTCACAGTAGGTTTCTGGCTTTCTTTTTTAACTAAAAAACTCCAATCTGTTGGATAGCTAGCTGGGAGACCCTGGAGAGATAGGGTAAAGAAGAATGTTGCGTGAGAGCAGTAATTGTCCAAGACTTCTCTCCGCAGGCCTTTATTTTAGAAAACATACTGGTAGCACCACTTCTCCATTCACCTGTCCTGCCTCAGCCTCTCTGGACCCCACTGATGCTCATGTGTGTGCTGCTAGGTTCCCTCCAGCTCAGCCCAGCACCAAACCTACCCTCTTTCTTCCATGTCCAGCACAGATTCATGGCTGCCTTATTCCAAGTGATAATACACAGATTTCTCCACTCCTTCTGCAAAGAGTCATTACTAATCACATTCAGCAAGTCAGTGATGCTTAAATATGTGAGTGTGCAAAAGAAATTCTGAATGGACAAGAGCTAATAATCGACCTAAATGACCACAAATAAATGCTGGTGGTTTAGCAATATTAGATGAAGAATGGTACCAACCAAGCATAGAACAATAGTAGAGTCCCCCAGTACACAGTGGGACTGGGAAACAGCCCAGCATGTTTCATGGCAAGAGAAAGCAGGGAAAAAACAGAATGCATATTTCCCTCTCTGTTTTCTAGGTGGGCTTTTTCTGGAGAAGGTGGCCACTTTGGCTAAGGGATATGTATAGACCGCTCAATGCCACATGCAAGCAAAGCATGGTACCAAAGCTACCTGACAAGGATTTGTCTGATGAGGATGAGATTTTCAATAAGGATTTAAGGTAAATGATTGGGGACAATTTAGAATTCTTATCTAAAATGGTTGGTTAGAGTTCTAGTTAGAGGGAATGGGACTCCGGTTCCTATCTCATCTATTAGTTTACTAATACTGCTCTCTTGGTGCCTGCCCAAGTTTCCTCCCAAGGTTTCTTACTGAGACTGGAAAACAAGTGTTTTTCTCTGTGTTGACCAATGAGCAGTAAATATTTACTGTGTTTAAAGCAGAGTTTCAGAATGGGGATCAGTGAAGTATTGGAAATCCTGGAGACTTATTTCTTGTCCCATTTAAGTCCCATTTAAGTAGCTCGACATATAGCTAGCTCAGCAGGTACCAGCAAGCAATGGAAAAAATAGAGTCCCTTTTTCTACTGAGATTATTTCTTTTATCAAGCAGCTTCCAGGTTAGTGGTATAGCTGTCCCCTGCATCACCATCCCCATAAACCCCAATGCATTCCAGGCAGGCTCCCTCTCTACAAGAGCTCTAGCCACAGGATACATGGTCCAAGTCAGTCTGGCATAATCCCCTTCCCTGAAAGCTTGGGGACTGAGTACACTCTGCTATTGTTCTGCTTGTAAGTTTCCCACCAAAACAACAAAACCCTACATTATGTTTGTGCATTTGTCTTCTTTATATGACAGGGGACCAAGGAATTTTGTGCCCACAGAAATCTATAGGTTGTTGACACGGCAAATATTATGGTAGAAAGGAAGACTTGGAGCCTGGAGCCAAAGTCCCCAACCATTACAAGGGTATCATTCATTAATATACCAGCTCTGAGGGTCTCAAGTCTGTCTAACTGGACCCCTTTATCAAAGAGTGTATTGATTATCTGGAGCTATGTAACTGAGGGTTCTTAAAGAAAACCAAATTATTGTCAGTGTAAACTTCTTTCAAAGGTTTTAAATAAGAACTTCTGATTAAAATGATGGAGTTGGTAAATATTTTGTTCTCCTCCTCCCATGACCACATCAAAATAACAACTGTATTATAGAACATCCACACTTGAGAACCACCTGAAGACTAACTAAACAGAACTCCTATACCTGAGGATATAAGAAGCCATTTTAAGACTAGTAGGAGGGGCAGAGACACAAAATGGTCTGCTCCTACCCTCACACCCACATGTAGTGGTTAAGAATTGGGAGAGAACCCTGGCTGGGTGGCTAAGTTGGTTGTAGCATCATCCTGTACACCAAAAGGTTGTGGGTTCGATTCCCAGCCAGAGCATATACCTAGGTTGTGGGTTCTATCTCAGGTTGGGGTGCATTCATGAGACAACTGATTGATATTTCTCTCTCACATCAAAGTTTCTATCTCTCTCTTCTTCTGTTTCTGAAATCAATAAGAACATACCCTTGGGTAAAGATTTAAAAAAAAAAGAATTGAGAGAGATATCTTCACTGTCAAGGATCCTTGGGAGTAAAGGGTCCCAGCACCACAAAAGGCTTCTGAGCCCAGAACACCTGTGCCAGGAAATGGATTCCCCACATCTGGCTGTGAAAATCCGCGGGAATTCAGTCCAAGTTTGAGTGAGGGCAGCTAGAGTCTCTGGGGGTCCTCTTAAAGGGCCGATAGATAGAATTACTCACTGATGGACTTACTTATTCTGAGCTCCAGTGCTGGGATAGCAGATCAAAAAAGGCCAAGGATACCAGGCTGGTGTTGCTCAATGGTTGAGCATCAACTCATGAACCAGGAGGGCAAAGTTTGATTTCTAGCCCAGGTTGTGGGCTAGATTCCCAGTAGGAGGCATGCAAGAGCCAGATGATCAATGATTCTCTCTCTCATTGATGTTTCTATATCTCTCTCCCTCTCCCTTATTCCCTCTGAAATAAATAAAAAAATTAAAAAGGCCAAAGACATAGAGGGAGAAACTGAATTATCTGGCTTCAAGGTGAGGGCTAGAGGGATAGCTCTGGCTGAGGCAGAAGTGCTAGCAGGCACCATAGTCCCTTTGCTGAGTTGTCACTCTGCCCAGACTGCAGGGAAAAGTTGGCACCAAATCTGAATCTCCATCAAACTCACCCTACTCTGGTATTTCCTGAGAATGTGCCCCATCCAACTCATACACAGGCCAGAACCTCTTTCAGCACCTGTTACTCACAAGAAGCCATCCTCAATTCCCATGGCAGACTGCCCTGAAGATTCTCAAAGGTCTACACATTTCAAATCATCAGCTGCTGGTATATTGTGCGCTGTTCCTCTTGATAAGTGACCCCCAGACCATAACTAGTGGGGCCAGCCTCAGTTTGCAGCATAGCCACTCCTAGGTACCTCCAAGCCCCAGCACAAGCAGCTACCAACCGCAGGTCGATGAGGTTAGGTGGTGATTGACCTGCACCAGAGCCCCTCCCAAGACATCCCAGAACTAACAGACCCAATGACTGGCTTCAGAACACACTAAAGCATCAACCAATTAGATGGTTGATACACCCAAAGGGTGGATTTAACAGGCACGAGAGCCCCACTACAGTAAATCACACTAGTGGAGTCAGCCCCTACACAACAGTTTGTCTACTGGAGTCATAGTCAGTCCTTACAGCCAGTCAGACTGAGGGTCAATCCCACTCATTGATGTGCAAACAGCAATCAGCGCTCAATTGCAATAGGGGAGCACACAAAACCCACACAAGTGACAATCCTGGAGTGCAGGGCTCTGGTGACCAGGGAGACTGTACCAATTGACCCACAAGATAACTACTACATAAGACTACTCTGCCAAGATTGGGAAGCATAGCAAACCTAATACATAGAAATAAACACAGGGAGACAGCCAAAATTAGAAGACAAAGAAACATGTTTCAAATGAAAGAACAGGACAAAAACTGCAGAAAAAGAACTAAATGAAATGCAGGTAATCAATCAACCAGATACAGAGTTCAAATCACTGGTTACAAAGATGTTCAATAAATTTAGGACAAAAATAGGTGAACTCGGTGAGAACTTAGACAAAGAGAGAGAAGCCATAAAAAAGAATCAGTCAGAATACAATAAGTGAAATGCAAAATATATTAGATGGAATCAACACAGGTTAAATGAAGCAGAGGATCTAAAGAATGACTTTGAAGACAAGGTAGCAGAAAATACCCAAACTGAGCAACATCAAGCATAACATTTGCTTGATGTTTACACCATTTTTAGAGCTTTGCATAATAATAAATTACTGTTACAAAAAGATTACTTCCTTTCCATTATATATAATTGTTTCAAATCACCATAGAATGTAGTGCTTAATAGTTAAGTACAGCAAATCTTCAATAAGGTAAAAACATAAATGGTTTAGTAATGTAATGAACAGATAAAGTTTGATGGTTAATTTCCATGGAGGAGACTGGTTATGTCATCAGCACTACATTCCTCTTCTTAGGTTCACAGCTAAAATGCATTTCCAAGATATAATACATAATATGTCCATATAATTAGTTATTACTAGTGAAAATAAGCATAAGTCATATATCACTTTCATGCCAAAGCCAAATTTATCTTTTCTTCACTTTCTCTCTTTTCCACTGGTTTCCAGCTAGAATATCTGTAAATGTTTAGCCATTTGTGGAAGATACCAGATTCAAAATTTGGAAGGATTATCTGACTAGTGTGGCTTAGTGGTTGACAAGAGGTCACAGTTCGATTCCTGATTAGGGTACATGCCCAGGTTGCAGGCTCGATCCACAGTGGGGATCATGCAGGAGACAGCTAATCAATTATTCTCTCTCTTATCATTGATGTTTCTATTTCTCTCTCCTCCTTTCCTCTCTGAAATCAATAAAAATATATTTTTAAAAAATTGTAAGGATCCTAGGTCTCTGAGTCACTGCTGGAAGAAGAGCCCCCATGACCAAAAATGACCACCACCACAAATCCTATGGGGTAATAATGTAAGGAAGCAATGCAATGTTATTTTGTTTATTCACTAAAACATATAGTTTATCCTTTTACTGAAATATTTTATAGCCTACCTAATACAGTCCTATTTGTGAACCAGCTTTCTCATATTTCATGTGGTTTATGTGGTGCTATTTTCCTTGTCTTTTGTGTTGGATGCATGACCCAGATTTGATCAGTAAAAGTCCATCAGTATCCTGGACACAGTGAGTAATTCAAGAATGACACTTAACCCAAACGGGGCCAATCAGCACATTCTCTGGGGCATTTATGCCAGAGTTATCAGTACAGACTTTTCCCAGCTTTGGGATTAGAAGTTGAATGGATGTAATAAATTGAAGTGGCTGACATCTATCCTTCTGGGCCTCATGGAACAATTCATTTGTTGTAGGAAAGAATGAGGGCAGCATGCAAATAAAAACAAAGTTTAGAGATGTGGGAAGAAAAATATATTCCTCAGGACAGCTTCTGCGGTTATAGTTTTAGTCATGGCTAAAGTTAATCCTTCCCCTGGAATTTTAGTCAAGAGATGGTTAATTTTATTTGTTTTCTTAAAGACATAAAATAGTTTGAGTTGGATGTACTTCAGTTGCAAATAGGGTCTTAACAGTGGTTATTGTCCTTATTTAAAAAATATTTTGTTGTTTAAGTTTTTTCTACTGCAGTAAGGAAAACATTATAAATTTTGGAAGACAGAAAGGTTACCATCTTATATAATAAAAGTGTAATATGCAAATCAACCAAACGGTGGAATGAGCGGTTGCTATGATGCACACTGACCACCAGGGGGCAGACACTCAATGCAGGAGCTGCCCCCAGTGTTCAGTGCGCTCACACAGAGGGAGTGCCACTCAGCTAGAAGCAGGATACACGGCTGGTGAGCGCAGCGGTGGCAGGAGCCTTTCCAGCCTCCACTGCAGGCAGGTGGTAAGGAGCGAGGGATCCCATACTGGGAGAGCCCCAGACTCCGAGAGGGATGTCTGACTGCTGGCTTAGGCCTAATCCCCAGACAACACCTTTAGGGTCCTGGACTGTGAGAGGGAGCAAGCCAGACTGAGGGACACCCCCACCCAGTGCACGAATCTCGTGCACTGGGTCTCTAGTTAAGATTATATAAATGTTGACCTATGAAACCTGATTATATCATTTCAAAATATATACAAATACCAAATCATCATGTTGTGTACCTTAAACTAATACAATATTATATGTCATTTATAAATTATATATAACTGAAAACAACTGGATTAAATCAAGTAAAAATTAATCAATCTAATAAGAATTTGCAATGTTTGACATTATAACATAAAGTAAATATTCAAGTGAATAACAAAGCAAAGATAGATAAAAAACAAAAAGAATCATAAGCAGAAAAAGCTACTCCTAGTTATGTACAAATTTTTCCATATCTTACTCTAAAGATGATATAAGTACATAGAGCTGTGTAGACTGCCTTGGTGTCCTGGAATGTGTGGATAGCTGTGAAAATTAAGATTGGGATTCACATGCAGCATTCAGAAGCTTGTAGCAGCTGCCTGATTTTCTCTGCTTGGGGAATTGGGGAGGTCTGTCATTTTGAAATTCTGCAAATTAATCTGCATGGAGGTTATAAAAACTAAATATTGGACATTTGAACCACTATGAGAGGGAACCATCTGAGTTAATGTAATCAGAGGCAAGGAGGAAGCAAAAGCTAATCTAGCAAATATAAACCAAGAAGGAATCCCTGAAACACATGAGAAGCGTTAGTAATGCAAGTATTTCTTCTTGGCAGAAACAGATTCTAGAACATGTAACAGATGAAGGGGCTAGATCAGATGGAAATAAGGACAACTAAATGGAAAGTTGTAGATACTAAAAATTAAGCAAGTTTTCAAGACCATGTCATATTTATCCAGACAAGAATCATAAAGCCATTCTGCTGTTCCCCTTTTGATATCTTACCAAACCTGTGTACATGGTGCCTTTGTGTGTGTGTGGTTTTTTTTTTTGCTTAGACCTAATTTTCATACTTTTAAAATAGGGAATGTAGTAAAATTCTCATATGGTCAAAGGGCCTCAAGATAAAAGTGTTATTCCTTACATTTTATAAGGCAATATCTGTCAAAAGTTCTGAACACTTGCTTGTCAAAGGGATACTGCCAGCAATACAGGTTCATTTTTTTTTACAATAATGTGGAATTTATCTTAATAAGAAGCATGCACATAGGTCTTATTGTGACTTACTTCAGGACTGTGCCCCATCCATATTCTCATGGCTCACTCCAGAGGTCACCAGGATGGCAATGCTTGTCCAAGGGCCCCATGATCAAAACATCAGCCATGTTGCAAGACTGGGGGCTATGCACTAGCCCAACACCATGGGCCTCTTCCCGCAAAGGCTGATTTAACTGATGCCACTGCTCATGTTCAATATTTCTACATCAGAGCACACAATGAAGCTTCATACGGTGCTGTTATTCAAGGATAACAACCAGTCACTATATGGCAAGTTAATTTCATCTGCTATCTTTGCACTGGAAAGCATAACAAAATACTTTTACTGGAATTAATGTATTTCCCCATGCTAGAAACTCTCATACTCAACCATAAATTCAATGATTACTCCTTAAATGTAAAAATATGACCCAATTCCTTTTATACTTTGTCCAAAAACTGGAAAAAGAAAGCAGTCAACACACCATTCCCATTTATTTTTATAATACTCTTTTCAAGAATTACTGACTCAGCCCTAACCAGTTTAGCTCAGTGGATAGAGCGTCGGCCTGCAGACTCAAGGGTCCCAGGTTCGATTCCAGTCAAGGGCATGTACCCTGGTTGCGGGCACATCCCCAGTGGGGAGTGTGCAGGAGGCAGCTGATCAATGTTTCTCTCTCATCGATGTTTCTAACTCTCTATCCCTCTCCCTTCCTCTCTGTAAAAAATCAATAAAATGTATTAAAAAAAAAAGAATTACTGACAGTCTGCAACCAAGAAAAACTACTTTTCAATGTAAGATTTTTGTTTAATATATACTTGGTTAATATAAATGGAAAAGTGCTCTTTATAAATAAATATTTTACCCATCTGGAATATGCTAAGTGAAATTAATTGAGGTTTAAAAAAATTCCCTAGTAATCAAATGTGTAATTATATTATTAATTAGCCTATGAAAATTGTTTTATAAGATAACTTAGAAGACACCCTTAACCCTAATAAAATAACTTGCATTATCTCTAAGTTTGATCAAATTATTTTGTTAAACAAATTAATAATATTCAGATTTTATGACAAAATTATTATATATTCTCACTTTTAACAATAAGATTTTTAAAACCTTAAAATTGGTCCAGTTAGTGCCACATTAAATAAATATTTGTTTTCAATTTAGTCATTTATGTTTGTTCTATTTATTTTTAACGTTAAAGTTATATACACAAGTGGCATTAAGTTAAGAAGACAAGTTCATAATTGACACTTATTATTTATAATATAAATTGAAATGTTTAATTTTCAAAATGAAAAAATATTTTGTGTAACTTCACAGACATATTTAGAACCACATAATTTTGTTTACTTGGGTAAAACTATAGATCATAGGTTATAGATATATTATAGATTATAGATATCCACATATATACCCATTTGATAAAGTCTCTCTCTGATAAACCTAATGAATATAATACATGGGAGTCAATATATTTTATTCTTCTTTAACTGTGAAATAATTTGATTATATATCAAGATTTGCTTGCATGCTTTGTTTGGTCTGGACTGTTTAATTCTGACTTTTCTCCTAGTGTGAGAACTTTACTTCTAGACATAGCCCTTTCAATTAGGATGTGGCTTTCTGTGGTCTCAGTAGTCTAGAGTAGACACACAGACTCAACACAGTAGGTAAAAATAAAAGTAAAATATAAAGTAAAATTTTTTTCTTTTGCATTTAAAAATATATTTACATTATCTTATAAAATAAAAGCCTAATATGCTAAGTGTCCGGTCATCTGGTCATCAAAGCGTAATATGCTAATGATATGCTAAGGCCACTCAACTACTTGCTATGATGTGCACTGACAACCAGGGCGCAGACAGTCGACTGGTCAACCAGTCACTATGATGTGCACCAACCACCAGGAGGCAGATGCTCTGACTGGTAGGTTAACTTGCTGCTGGAGTCCAGCCAATTGAGACTGAGTGAGATGGGCCAGACATGCCCTGGAGCCCTCCCTCATTCCCTTCCTGGCTGGCCAACCTCCCGCATCCTTCCCTGGCCCCTATTGGATTGGTGCCAGCAAGAGCTTGATATGTATCACAGATGCTCAAGACAACATTTATTTTTAAACTAGAGACCCGGTGCATGAAAATTTGTGCACTGGAGGGGTCTCTCAGCCCGGCCTGCACCCTCTCACAGTCCAGGAGTCATAAAGGGATGTCCTACTGACAGCTTAGGCCTGCTCCCCGCCACCAACAAAAAATATGTACAAACAGAATTACATAACATTAGCACCTTGTAATATAAATGTACATTCTTCAATAAAATGTCAGCATTAAAATGTCCCAATATATCAAAATAATATAAATCATATCCTAGAATTATAATGTGAAAATTGGTATAGTTTGACATTTACATATTTCAGACATAAGTGATTATTGTGATGTTTAATATCCTCCAGATAGGGGCCCAGGGACTATCAGGAGGGTAATCTAATGCAACTCTAACATGTCTTAGAAGTCATAATGCAGCTTAGCTTGATTCGGGAATTAAATACCTAATAAGCCTCTCAGAATATTTATATCACTTTAGACATTACATAATTTCATCCAATTAAAGTTATATTATCCCTTCATTAGTTCTGAACCAAACAGATGTCTTTATATGTGGGAGTTCCTTTATAAAAAGTATTCATAATTAGTTTTCAACACCAAACTAGAATTTTCACACTGTCATTGCTGTCTTTGATAATTCCAGCTTTACCCCCCAAGTGACTACATTCTTCAAGTTCATAAATTATTTCTGTTTTTCTTACCCATATATTATTTAGACTTCATCTTATCTTCTGCTTTTGATACCATTGATCTTACATTTTAATTTTGCTATTTATTGTTTAGTGATTTCATCATCTTATATCTATAAAAGGCTAAATGACCAACCGGACGTCTGTCCGACTGTCCAACCGACCGACCAGCTGGTATATACGATGCACACTGGCAATCCTATATAATAAAAGCATAATATGCAAATCGACTGAATAGCAGAATGACCAGTCAGCAGGGGGTGGAGCCAGCGAGCAGGCAGTGCCAGGCTAGCCAAGGCATGTGCCAGCAGGTAAAGGGAGGGAACGGTGATGGGGGGACGGCAACCAGAGGCGGCAGAGGGGTGACGGGGTGGGGGGTGGGCGGTGGGCCGGCACCATCCCCTGATCAGCCTGTCTGGTTGCCTCCCATAGAGGGAGGCTGGGTGGCAATGGCAAGGTGATGGGGTGGCGTCATCCCCTGATCGGCCAGGCGGCAGGATGATGGGGGCTGAGCGTCAATGGCGGGGTGATAGGAGCAGTGCCATCCCCTGTTCTGTGACCCAGTCACCTCCCTCAGAGGCAGGACAGACTACAGCTTAGGTCCTTTTTTGATAGTCCCTGGGCCCCTCTTTGGAGGATATTAAACATCACAATAATCACTTATATCTGAAATATGTAAATGTCAAGCTATACCAATTTTCACATTATAATTCTATGTTATGACTTATATTATTTTAATATATTGGGATATTTTAATGCTGACATAATTTTCATACTTTTAAAATAAGGAATGTAGTAAAATTCTCATGTGTTTAAAGTGTTATTCCTTACATTTTATAAGGCAATATCTGTCAAAAGTTCTTTATTCTGTTGTCTTTTTTTTCTTCTCTGTCCCCTAAGTTTTCATTATCGTTGTCATTCCATACATTTTGATTTTATACTCTATTAAGTTAAATAAAGTAAGCTTATTTTTCATAAGTGTTGTTTATCAAATGAAAATACATCACCTTATAAGTTTTTTCTCTGATTATAGCTTTAACTAGAGGCCCAGTGTACAAAAATTTGTGCACTTGGGGGGGTCCCTCAGCCCAGCCTGGGCCCTCTCGTAGTCTGGGACCCCTCAGGGGATGTCCATCTGCTGGCTTAGGCCCGCTCCCGGGGGATTGGGCCTAAGCTGGCAGTCAGACATCCCTCTGGCAGCCCGGGAGCCCTCGGGGGATGTCCACTTGCCAG